>NC_057808.1:481166461-481171781 GCF_018294505.1 Triticum aestivum
TCGTTTGCTCCTGCGACAGTACGTCGAAGAGAGCTTTGGAGCGCGCTCGGAGCGGAGCCGCCGATGTCCCTCGTCTGCTCCTGCGATAGTACGTCCAAGAGAGCTTCGGAGCGCCAGGAGGCCATGGTTGAAGTGGTGCCGGCAGAAGGAAGGGACCGGAGGAGAATAAGTGTGGGTCTTTGGCTATGCCTGGGAGCTGGGGCTCAAGTTAATATAGCGGGCGAATGGCAATGAGCCGCGGCAGACGGATGGACAACTGGCGCCGGAGTAGGTTCGTCGGGCGTGAATGCGGACGCTGCTTCAGTGACTTAACTGCAGATGCGTTTGGGTTACTGACATGTGGGCCCAACGGGCATCTGGCCCGCATGCTAGTGACACACCAATTGCACCTGCAGTTGAGTCCGGTGAATGCGGCATTGACATTCTGGAGAGATGGTGACCGTTTCAGGCGGGAAGCGCGCGCTAGCGATGGAAGGGGTTTCGGTGTGCAGTGGCACTAAGATCGGTCGCTCACGATAGTATATACTCCGTACCATACTACCATAGTACCCTCTCTAGCTTAGGCTGTTTTATAGATTGTCGTTGTGATGGACGATATACATGAGCAAGGCGGTCCGAGTATGACCGTTGGTGTTGAGCCAGGTGAATACATGCTCGGCGTTCGCGTAGGCCTCCATCAAACGTCTAAACAGTAATGTCAGGCACCGCCGGGGCACGCAGGTGATGGGCTCGCGGTTTGCGTTGCGCCATGAGCAGGACTTTGATTTAGAGGGCGACGTGCATGCATTAGCATGCTTTGACAGTGTGAGCGTGAGTGTCTGACGCGAAGTATTTCATTTTCATTTGGCTGACGAGGGTGCGTTGCAGCGACGAGTCCGTGGTTTGATTCCCCACATACGCATAATTTTTGTTTTTACAGTATTTCTTTCTCCATTGACAGGTAGGCCCGCGTAGATAGATAAAGAACATGATCTGATGAGGCGCATGCAGACTGTTTAACTGGTCAACCAGACAAATACGAAGCTATACGCTGAGCCAGTGACCGTATAATCACCATATCTCGTATACAATGATCAAAGTGAGCTATCAAGACAAGTTCGATGACCGCCAATGCATTTTACTCGGTAATAAATGACCAGGATTGAAGGGGAATCCAAATTTGCTTCGTCTTCTGTCCTTGAGCTCTTGACAAACCAATGCACTATATGGTTGTCCGGCCACTCCACCCCAGAGCTCTCACCAAGCGTCGTTCATGCCACCGCGCCGCACACTAACCGGTAAGGCAGCAATGGCATCCCGCCGCGCCGAGTTCCTCGCCGCCCACGACCGCACACAAAATGGTAGGGAAGCGATGGCATCCCGCCGTGCCGAGTTCATCGCCGCTCGCGACCTCACAACTATGTGGGAGGAATTTGAAGATGCCAAGGCCGAATGGGCGGTAGAGCAAGAGGCGGCCAAAGCCGCACAGAGGGAGCAGAAAAGTCAGAAGGCACTCAAGAAAAGAGAGGCCCGCCACCGCAAGAAAAAAGGACGCACGCGCTGCTGCGGAGAGGTCGGCGGAGATCCAAGCACGGTGGGGTGTCGCCGACAAAGCCGGGAAGGAGAACGACGACGTCTGGCCAGCATGTGAGTAGTAGTAGTAGTACTAGTAGTTAGTGTGTGTGTCTGTGTCTGAGTATGAGCATGTACCAATACTACTAGTTACTACTGTAGTTTTTAGAGCAAATTACCAGTACATTAGCCTAGACTAAATGGAAAAATTCCTATCCTAAGCATCAAATGGCATCTCTTTCTCTATAGGAATTGAGATGCATGTCATCTCACTTCCTATGATTTTCATATTCCTATCCTATGAATGAAAGGAGGCCTCTGTTGGAGTAACTACTATAGCTAGCAGTACTGCTGGTACAGTAGTTTTCTTCAAGAAGCAGAATTCAACGAAGTCATGATGGTTCCTTCGTCCGAGCAACTTCAAAGTGGGAAGTGGCCCTGTGATTTGACGGCTCATTAGTCATTGTTACTGCGGCGCGACGACCTGGGTGACTCTCCCTTGGAGTTCTGCGTGCATGGCAAGTTGACCAGGATGGTCGACGTCCCACATGTTGGCGAACGGAAGTATTCTTTCTGATATCGAGGAGCAAGGAAACCGCGTGGTATAGTATTACTGCTGATTGGTTCGCAAAAAATAGTATCACTGCCGATTTATAATTATTTTTTATTTCTGATGAATGCTAGCGTTTCAACTCTTACGACGAAGGGTGCCAGACACGGCACGTGCTGGATGTCCCACACGTCAGCGAAAGGAGTGGGACATGAACAGCGTGGTAGAGCCCAGCGTAAAAAAACAGCGTGGTAGAGCGTCTCCACTTCTTCCACTTCTGGGTCGGAGACCACACGTAGTAGTACTTAGTGGTATGAACGATACAAAGTGCGACCTGGAGAGAAAGACACGTCTAGTTGGAAGGTCTCGGGGCATACACGTAAACAAATATAAAAGTTAATATGTGCCTCCAACTAATATAGTAGTAGTAGAGTACTTAGGCACGTACTCCATAACATCACCGTGCATTGCACGTACAACATTTAGTGGTAGTATGTAGTAAGAGACAAATGCCGCCCAAGAGTTCCCTTCTCAACCTACTTTTGGGTGTTTGGTAGAGTGTATGGAGGGTGCATGAGTCCACACTAGTTTAGCACAAATACACTAGAAGCATGCATGAAGAGGGGTATTGAGTTGAGCATGCATGAAGAGGGAACAACTATGCTGAGACGAGAACGCAACCAAACACACCCTATATGCCACGCATGTTCGTACCATTTGTGCCTTTCTACTTCACTTACTGCGCTACATTACTCAGGTTCGTATGTCCACTCCTGGGTACATGTCCGTCTCGTAGTTCCAGTCCCACGTGTTCTTCATATAGATGGAACGATCCTTGCATAACACGTGCACCTTGATGCTAGATGTCTCGCGTGTTGGCAAAAGGATGAACAAAGCTCACGTAAAAAAAATAGAGTGGAAGAACATAGATTCCGGACGACCGAGAAGGAGCAAGGACCTCGTGGTGGAGCGTCTGCACTCATAATATTTAATATTATTCAGCGACATAAAATTAACCAATCATCTCCACAGTGGACTGGAAGAGTACGAAACACGGCAGCCCAGTGTAGTTACATCATACTAGTACATGGCTAACCCACGCTATCACCATATTTCTTGGCTTCCGTGCGACACCTATCTCTAGTAATCCAGCAGCCTGTATCGCTTCTCCCTCCTCGTCTCTATCAAAGTGCGGCGGGCTGGCGTTTCTGCCGTCTATTGAGGTCGGTTAACTATCACATGTTAGCGACATGCCAAGAGCATTCTAAAAAAAATTCCTTTCACGTTCCGTTTTCAAAAAGAAAAAAAATCCTTTCACGTACGAATTTGCCTGTATGCTTTGAGCAACTTGCATGTCCTATACTGCTCGTGTTTGATACTCTAACTTAGCTAGAGGTTAGACTAACTCATGACTAACCCTGAACTAACCGTAGCCAAAGAGGTGTTTGGGTGACAGGGTTAGATTGACAATAAATGCACTTCATGGAGAGAGAAAAGTGATTTTTCGGTGGTCCCAATGAGAACTATCTCCAGTTAGCACCTCTTGGGTGGGATAGTTTTTTTTGATGGGTTCGGTGCAACTTGCTCCAATTTAAACCCTCATGCTTGGATACTTTAGGGCTATTTGAGCCCCAACTAGCTCAAAATAACTCTAACCCATGGATCCAAATAGGGCCTATGGCCAGTCTCGACGCAGAGCAGTCGCGTCCACCGGGAAGCGGCGCTCTCTCGGCCGTCGCTCCACTTCAAAGCCGGCGCCAGTGAGAGGTCGCCTCCGCTCTGGCCGGGCATTAATGCTGCACTGACGCTCCAGGGCGACGCTGACCGTTTCACGCGGGAAGCGCGCGCTGGCAAGGGAGTATAGGTTTTGAACCATTTCAGGTGTAGTACTGGTAGTTTGCAAAACTACTCAATTATTGCACTCAGTTTCCTAACAAATTATGGTAAAAAACGTTACTCCATAGCCCGCTTCCCTTCTCCTTCCTCTTCCACCGCCCGCACACGTCCGCGGGAAGCGACCGGTCAACCCTTATATAGGAGTGCTAGCACAAAAAGATGCATGCATGACCACTAAAATTTCCATATTAAAGCGCCGCTCCGGCGGGAGTATGGCGTATGTTGTTACCTTCGGCGGGCCCATGGCTACCGGGCGACGGCGACCAGAGAAGAGGCGGCGGGAGGGGAATGAATGCAGCTACTGTTTGGGTTCGCCTTCTGGCTTAAATAAATGTGCAGCATCACGTGTACCCGCGGGTGCACAAATTGTAACATACGTGTCTGCTTAAGTGGGCGTCACGTAACTGGTGTGTGTGTGAGAGAGATTCTGAGAGACAGAGTGCGTGTGTGCGACTCTACTCTTCGGACATGTACTCAACCTTTTGCATCGGGATATAAGTATAATGGTACTTACTTTAGCTAGTGATTTACGTGCCCATGTTAACGTGGTTGTGTCAAAAAAATGTCACTTCCTGCTCGTGATTTGCGTTATATAATTACAAGCAAGATTCTCGTGCATTGCACGGAACATCAATATGCATTTTTTTTACAGAACACCTGTTGTGATTGACCCATGCAGGAGTACTCCCATGTGTAAAAACTAATGATATCTCGAGAATTTTATCGGAAAACTGGTATCTCGAGAATGTCATCGAAAAAATGAAAGATGAGAGATAAGGCGAGGAGGAGTGGAGCGTGGTGGTGACTGGTGGTCGGAATGGGCGGAGGCATGGGGATGGACGGCACCGGCAGGCGGCAGCGGCCACCATGCATGCTAGATTGTTCCAGAGACTTATTCCTTTTTTAATTGCTGAGCAATGAGGTTGCGGGAGATAATGATGTGGAGAGAGGTGCGGGTATCTTTTGTAAAATTATCATAGTTTGCTTTCTATCCTCAGATATAGATCATACAGTCTGTATTACAAGATGGCAGTCACACCATCACCGCCAACTCGTTTTTTTATAAGGGTACAGATGATAAGTTTGCTGACTACTAAAGTAAAGTGGAATTGGTCCATGTTATGCAAGTAAATAAAGGTGATTGTTTATCATACGGGTAAGGTTGGATGAAGGGTGGTAGGAACAAATGCTCCGCCTAGAGCATGTGTGTGTGAGATGGAGTCTTAGTGTGTGGGGGTGTGTGTGTGTGAGAGAGAGAGATGGAGTCTTAGTTTGTGTGTGTGTGAGAGAGAGATGGAGTCTTAGTGTGTGTGGGGGGATGTG
>NC_057808.1:481172453-481361055 GCF_018294505.1 Triticum aestivum
GGGGTAGCTAGAAGGAGATTGTTAAGTGTGAGTGTGTGTTTTACCCATCCAGGCGGAAGTTATGTGCACAAAAGAGGAGAACGATTCGATGTGGCATTAGGATTGAGGGTAATTAAACGTATGGAGACATAGAGACCTTGAACGTGCATGTTTGAGAGGTATACATGTATACGTGGGATGTGTGTGTGTGCGCGCGCGCATGATCGAGATAAAAGAAAGAAGACATAAGTCATAAGATCAACGACATGGGAGAGACAGATAGGTATGAAAATGTGCATGCATGTGAGAATGCTGGGAAGAAGGCCCGACAATTGAGCATGTGTTTTTGTCTTTAAGAGATAGTGGTGTGGGTTGGAGCATGCATCTATGGCGAGCAGAGGGAGTGAGGCGCAACGATTGTGCAAAAGAGACCAACCTATAAATGCATATGTATGGAGAGACATATATAGTGTGGGTGATAGGAAGCAAGACTCCGTACGAGAAAGAAATGTTGACGGAGAAACTACAGATAGATACAGAGATGGAGATGCTAGCTAGAGGGACATCCGCTAGTTTGGGTGTTGGAGATGACCGTCGGGTGGTTCAAAGGGTGAAGTTATATATGTGTGTGAGAGGGCACTTGACTGCATGTAGAGAGAAACATATGTAGTGTGCGTGATATGAATCAAGAGTGAGGGCGAGAAAGAAGGTTGATGGAGAAACAGATAAATAGAAAGATAAAGATGCTAGCTAGTGTGCGTTAGAGATAGGAGTCGAGTGGATCAGAAGGCTGGGTTATGTGTGTGGGTGTGAGAGAGATAGAGAGAGGGTGCATGTGAGTCACATACAAAACGATATCAGAGAGCAATGAGATCCAGAGAGACGGAGTTTTGTGTCTGCGAGAGAGAAATATATTTCACAACGAGAGTGATAGCTAGAGAGACATACGAGGGAACGCAAGATATCTCTAGGGAGAGAGGGTGTGTGTGAGCGACATACAAGAGAACAATGGAGAAATATGAGACCCTAGGAGACAGAGTTTGTGTTTGTGTGTGAGAAAGAGATATTGAAGAGGAAGAGTAGTAGGTTCTCATATCTAAGGAGCGAAAGACATCTCTGTATGAGGGGTGTGCGAGTGGCACACATGGGAATAGTAGAGAGAAATGAGACCCCGAGAGACAAAGTTTTGTGTTTGTGTGAGAGAAAGAGGTTCCACATGGAGAATCATAGTTAGAGACACATAGCAGGGAGCGAGATATACTTAGAGAGAGATAGAGTGATGAAGGTCGAGGGAGAGAGTACCGTCAGTGTGTTACGAAGATAAAAGATCATTGTCGACATACAGGTAGCACGAGAGATACCTGAGAGACGATGAACGTGTATAGGTCGAGAGAGATAGTCCTATATAAGCATGAGTGATAGCTATATGAGACGAATATGTGGATTAAAGGGGATTCAAATATTTAAACTGGAGATCACGACATCGATAATATCATAACGCAAATTGGTGTATCAAACATGCATATTCATTTGAATTTGGGCACACGTGTAATGTTATATAGTTTATCAATATTGGTGATCCATAGATTCTTCAATTACAAACAATGCATGGTTTATATGCAATTAATGTCTAAACGGGATTACACTATATGTTGCGTGTGTGAAACACATTATACATGTTTGAGAAGTAAAAAAACCCGCATGAAACACACATTAATTGGAGACAGTTAGCGAGGAATGCATACATTGGATTTCAACATAAAGTGGTTTCAAATATTTGAAAATCCAAATTGATGGATACAACCTTATGAATCTGAGAGCATGCCATTTGTAAACCATATTTATGTATAAATGGTGTTGTGCTTTTGAAAGTATATATAAAAAATGATGTATATAGAATGTAATTCCAATTGAAAATGGATCCCGCCCGAAAAAAATAGAATACAAGCGGGATTCGAATTGAGTTGGCACGGTAAACGTGCACTCTGCAAAATTTGAACTAAGCGGGGAAAGTCGCAGTAACCACCCGAAACCAAAATCTGTGAGATGGAAATCACTACTGCCTATCCCTGCCACGCAAAGCCTATCTGCTGGATTTCTATAGGTTTCGATAGGGGTAGGTTTGTAATTTCACCCAAACATGACGTAACTGCCTCTCACCCGGATTCATACATGGTGGGCGCCAAAACACAGTGTGTCCTCGGCCGAAATCGACTCCCTCCCCGATTCATATTCATACACACGGTGGGCGCCAAAAACAAACTCTCGTCGGCAAATATTCGGTGTCTGCGAGATTACCGTCCTATCCCCAACTGACTAATGTTGCTGTGATGTAGTAGAAATTTGAAACGGGGGCTAAGTTTGTAAATTTCCTCGCATTTGAGACAAGCGCGCCCTGAATACATGGTTCCCCCCTTCCTCTCTACCTCCCTCTTCCCCATTCGTACTCCGTGGGCGCCAAAACACCCTCTCCACCCCACCCTCCTCCGTTCGTCGCCGTCCGCCACCCCATCCACCGCCTTCCTCCTCCACCATGCCGGAGCTGATACCCCGACGCTGCCGTCCATTACAAGAGATCGACCTCTCTCATCCACGGCTTCGGACCGGGATCCTTGCATCCCGTCCTCTCGCTTCATCCCCACCGTCGTCCACCTTGCCGGCGCCGCTCCTACGACTGTCTCATCCATCGTGCCCCGCCGCCACCGTCTACCCTCCTAGATCTGCTTCCATGCCGCCGACAGCCATCGCTACCGCAGCACCGTCAAATTCTCAGCAGATGCATACACGGCGCTGCACCAGAGGCGGTACTCTTTCGTATCTGCTCAACTTATTTATCGCAACAAGAAAATAGACCGCCACTACTTTACTCTGATTTCTTGTCTTGGTTGCGAAGTTGCCTCTGTCCAGTTTGCACCTTCAGATCCGCCATGGCACGCTCAACACTATACTCCCAATGCTTATGGTTTTCCCATTTTATATTCCACACTAGTTAAATCACAGTAGACTAAATTTCAAAATTGGGTCAGTCGATTTTTCAGAGCTCGCCGGAGTTCGCCGGTGCGATCGAAGGGGCTCGTGTGGTTGTGGGGCCTCGCCGAACGAAGAAAGCTCGACGCGGGTGGGGGTTGGGGTGGGGGTGGGGGATGGGGGTGGCGGAGGAACACAGGCGGTGGGGGCCGGTGGTCCGGCCGGCGGCCCGTGCGGTGTTCTGTATGGGAAGAATTAGAGACGAGGAAGAAGAAGGGTTAGGAGACGTAGGATCTTCATCCAACCGCCTGAAATGGTCGAGAGACAGCCTGAAATGGTCGCAACCAACATTTTATTATCCAAAATCTGCTTGCTCTTCTTTACCATGTTCCTCTTCCGTTCTTCTATAATATGTACTCTCTCCGTTCCTAAATACAAGTCTTTGTATAGATTCCACCATGGACTACATGTGGAGCAAAATGAGTGAATCTACACTCTAAAATGTATCTGGATACATCTGTATGTGATCCATAGTGGAAATCTCTACCAAGACTTATATTTTGGAACGGAGGGAGTATGATAGTAGTACAGTATGTTCCTTGTACTGAAGATGAGCAGGGACATTTTCAGTGTAGAGGTCTATACGGTTGGTTGTGATGGACACTTTGAGCCTCTTTGATTCGTAGAATCTTGTAAACATAGGAATAGGATTTGTAGTGGCTTGCCCACTTGAATCCTATAAGAATAGCAAGGAAATGCGGGGAGCTGTGTCGCCTTTGAGAGTTACACTGATATTAACAGTACCGCACCTTCACTTGAAGAGAGCTGGTATCCGAAGCCTTTCTAGCCGTACCGGCAATACTAGCACATATATTCCAGCAAGTTCCACTTTGCTGATTTTACTCTGATGCTTAAGGTTTTCCCGTTATATCTACACTATGATCTGTGTAGCTGCTTTGTGTCGCACTAGCAGCAGTCCACTCTTGAAGCTAAACACTGCAATGATTTACAAAATTGGCACCAAGGCATTGAGTGCCATTCTGGATGCAATGAAACTCATACGCTCCCCACCTGTTGATTCTTGTTCAGAATATGATCCTAATGACTATTCTAACCTCATGGAGTCAAAGGCAGATGGCCTGTCCTGTTCACCCATCAAGGTGCCTGTTCTAATTTGGCAATGTTTTATTGATTGCGGGCATCTTGCATATGTTGTCTTGCATTTCTTCTACTTTGTTGCACCGCCATCTGCTTAGTTTACTCATCATATATGTCGAGATGCCATGCCCATCCATTATCAATACATATTCCATCTGTCATCATACCATGTTTTTCCACTCAAATGTTGTTCTTGTGCATCAGACATCAAAAAGGAAGAGGGTGATTGCCGAACCTGAAGGAGCACCAGCAAAGTCCTTGAAAAACGTGGTGGTGCCGGAGAAATCAGACAGCACCCCACTTATATTGGCTGTACAACCAGTGACACAAAACGTAGGACCGACTCCAGTAGACTGTACCCATACTTCACTGGCCACACCACTAGCCTTACCACACAAGACCTGCACTCCAGCAAAAGGTATACCGATTTAATTTTCCATAGCACCAGCTGTTCCACAGAAAAATCCCACTCCAGCAAAAAAGTACAGCAAGTCCACCGGCCGAAGACCTATCCCAACTGCAGAGACGGCCAATTCCTGCAGATTGGAACCCCATTCCATTTATTCCCAGTTTAAAAGACAATGATTTCAATGTTGTTAGGGACTACGTGCATATATTCCCATCATGGGAAGATTATTGTGAAGACAAACACCATTTTCACATCTTCCTGTCCAACTTACGTCTAAGTGCTATTATTCATGGTTATTATTTTCCTGTTTTCTGCTGATTGAACACATCAATGATTTACATTACATTGTTGTAACTAGGCGAGGGTCAATCTGGATAGTCATGACGAGCAAAGCTTGCTTGTGCTTTTCAAGGAAGCATTGCAGCAGTATCGGTGTTACCTGAGGAAATCACACTTTGATGGCAAGTCTATAAACGAATTTCCGGTGAAGTCTCCTGTGCTAAATTTAGAAGACATTGAATGGAAAAACCTTGTTATGCACTGGTCTCGTTCCCAGGATGAGGTACTATCTATGAAATCACATGACAATTTAAACTTCTACTTTTCCGCATGTGCCTTACGGATCTTTTTTGCAGGAAATCTGCTCGAAGAAGAATTCCGGTTTGACAAGAACGACAGGATATCGCAAATATGCTGCCCGCTGCTTTGCTCTTGTTAGTACCTGTTGTCCTGTATCACTGTACTTGCATACATACCAGGTTCATTATGTGATAGCAGTATGCATGATAGCTTGCTTATCAATTGTTCGCTCCAAATTATCTGATATGTATGAATGGTTACATTAGTGTAGAATATATCCAATGCCAATGTTTTTTTAGCTCTGCATTGTTCTTGTAAGTACATGCTGTCCTTTTTCAGTGTACTGATAATGACAGGTAGTTGTTCATGTACCATCACTCTGCAGCTTATTTTCCTTTGCCCTCCATTTTCTACACATCAGATCTATATTTACTCTTACCATAAGGTTGGTACTAAAGAAGTTTAGCTGTGCATTGCTCTTGGCTGTACCTTTTGCCTGTATCGCTGCACTTACATTTATAGCTACTTGGTTATGTAGCATCACTCTTCATCTTATCTTAAATATTCTCCATTTTTTCGCATATTATCACATCTATATTTATTCTTAACAAAATGTAGAATAAAGGCAATGCTTTTGAAGAAGATTCTGTGGTAAACTTCTTGAATTGCCCCCCCCCATCAGCATGGACAAGGCCTTTATAGAGCCTGTCTTCACCAATAATGTAAGTTTGTCCATCTCAAGCCTTCAAACTTTGTTGTATATATTTGGTTAGGCATGACTGCAACAGTTGTTTATTTTTGGTGTTTGCATCAAATTGCTTGTTTAAAGTTTATTATGTAGTTCATAAACAAAAGTTTGTCCTTTCTCAATTTAAGTTTTCAGTTGTACAACCAAGTTCCTTCTTCATACCATGTAAATTAAACTATACAGAGCAAGTGATCTTCTTTTGCACTGCATGTATGCTTCTGTTCTTCATCCGTAATCCAGTGGCGTGGTGAACCTACCCACTACAGCACAATGTCATATTCTGCAATGTCTTAACTATGAACAATGTCATATCATTCTACTATTATTTAAACCGTCTCTTTATTTGCCAATCTGAAATGGTATAAATTGACAGCACACTAACCATTGATACTTATGAGTTCTTGATCTGTAATCCAGTGGTGTCGTGAAGCTGCCAACTCCTTCACAATGTCATTTCCTGCCATGTCTTGACCTAAACAATACCATATTGTGTTAATGCAATTTTAAACTGTGTCACTTTATTCGTCAGTAAGAAATGTGATGAATTGTCAGCACTGATACTTTTATGTGTAAAACCTGTCATCTGTCTGCTTGTTTATCTTTCAGAGTGAGGAAGATATAAGTGTTGAACAAGCGCAGTCTCATCATCTTGCTCAGCTGCTTGCGCTGCAGCTCCCCAGCAGGGCTAACCTTTCTTGAACTCTATTGAAGTGCTGTCGGTTTTGTATATTATTTTGTCGGCGTGTTTATTTGCACTGGTGGCGATCTTTGATGCCCAGTGTATGTAATCTGCTGTCTGCTTGTGCTTTATTATCATAGTGGCGAACTTTGATGCCCAGTGGATGTAATATGCCGTAATTTCTTTATTGTATAGTCTAGGTTTTTTCTTATTCACGATGCTGCAGTTATTTACTGTATATATATCCTGTCTTTGCAGTAAACCGGCCAAACCTTAAAATTACGGTACATAATCGGGCCGCCATGCAATCACGATGTAGGTTGGGCCTGAAACGTGCCGAACAGCTCACGGGCCGGCAGCAGCCCGAAATGAACCCCGGCCCATGAGTGTGCGAATCAAATCACGGGCTTTTAACAGGCCAAAATTGTCTTGGTCCTTGTTTGGCCCAATCAGATATCGGCTGCGAGCAGGCCGGATGCAAACCGGGCCGTAGTTAGGCCCAACTATATGACGGGCTTTTAACAGGCCGAAATTAATATAGGGCCGAAATGTTAAATGGGCCTTTAACAGGCCAAAACTAATATCAGGCCGAATTACTAAGTGGGCCTTTAGCAAGTGGGCCCAAAAGCATAGTGTCCAGTTGACGGGCCGAATCTGATATGGGCCATAATTGAGCCCAAAGCCTCTTAAAGGGTCGGACCTGATCGGGCCGTAATTTGGCCCAGAACGTGGTAGGCTTTTAATGGGCCGGATCTCATATGGGCCACTATTAGGCCCGAAGCGTGGCAGACCATTAATGGACCGGATCAAATATGGGTCGGCATTTGGCCCAAAACATGGCAGCCAGTTAATGGCCGACCTACTAGGGTCCTCAAAATCTTGTGGGCCTACAGCTGGGCCGGCCCATTAATGTCAGCGAAATCTCGTGGGCCTTTAGCTGGGTCGTCCCATTATGATCCGCAAGAATCTTGTGGGCCTTTACCTGGGCCGGCCCATTATGGCACACAAAAATCTTGTGGGCCTTTACCAGGGCCGGCCCATTATGGCCCGCAAAATCTTGTGGGCCTTTAGCTGGGCCAGCCCATTATGGTCCGCAAAATCTCATGGGCCTTTAGCTGGGCAGGCCCATTATGGTCCGCAAAATCTTGTGGGCCTTCAGTTGGGCCGGCCCATTTAAACTTGATGGGCCGGTCCACGTGGATGAGTGACACCTGTGCCAACGCGGACCTGACACGTGTCTCCTCCAGCCAATGATGATTTTACACGTGGAAAATCCCCATTGGTCGGAGCTGTTAACGGGTTATTGGATCCAAAACCTGACCCGATAGCTTAACGGCGTTCCGTTACGGTGGATGCCACGTGTCGGTCACCCTTGACGAAAGCACTTCTGTGACGCGCGATTTATCGTCATGGAAGTGGACACTTCCGTGATGATAATTTTGGTAATGTCATGGAACACTTCTAAGACAGCACAGGTATGACTATCTTGATTCTGTCATAAATTTATCATGGATGTACATGCATGACAAAAAACACGACCTACTGTGACAAACACGTATCATCACGGAAGTGTATTTTTTTTGTAGTGAAACATGGGCTGCTTCACCACACACTGGATTATAGATCCACAAAAATAAGCATACATATAGGGAGTATTGAGTAATGTGCATGGTATGAATAAGGAATTTGGTTTTACAAGTAAAACTTAGAACTTACGGTTCTTGCGAACATGCATTTTGGTAGAAACAACAAACTAAACAGCAGTAAACGATAGGGAGTATGAGCAAATTAAATAGCAATTGAGGATAAAGGCTTTAGAAGGACTGACTTACATTAACAGTTAACACCAGCTTTATAATGCCCTTCTCCATGTCAAGGGAAGGATAACACAAGAATTTCAGCACAAAATCTTCTTCATAAGCATTGCCTGTACTCTACGTTTTGTAGAGAGTAATTATGGATATGATAATACTGGAAGGGATAGAGGATAATGAAGATAAGATGTAGATTGATGCTACATAATCAACTACCAATCCCTAAAAGTACAAGCATTAGAGGACAAAATGTACTGACAAGAGCAATGGGCTACACTTCTGCACTGGCATTGTTTGTGTATTCTACTTTTTGGTAAGATTAAATATAGATCTGATCTTTTTTAGTAAATGGTGGGCGAGGGAGATAAGATGCAGAATGCTACACAATGAACCAATCCCTCTTCCCATAATACAAGAGCGTTTTGAACACTGGTGTACTGTACAAAACATTCTTATATTATGGGACGGAGGGAGTAGCTGTTAATGTAAGTACAGTCATAGACGACGTTCAGTCCTTACAAGAGGACTGCAGAGCTAAACCTCTTCAAAATCATTGGGTTGATTCTAAATTTATGTAAGAGTCCATACGGATCTTATAATGTCCACCAAATGGACGATAACGAGGCTAACATGTGCAGTGATGCTACATAATCAAATAGCTATGAAAGTAAGTATGGTCATACAGGGCAAGAGGTACTCAAAAGAGCAATGCAGTGTGCAGTATAGTTGCGAGATTCTTTGGTCCCTCGAGAACGAATGTTCTCCTGCTAACAGTTTTCGTACAAGTGAGATGTTAAGGCAAATGCAGAAATGTAGTTCAACGAGTAGCGCTTGCCTCAGGTAGGAACTACACCTAATGGGCTATTTGATTTATCAGGTGCCACTACCTTTTCCAAATACTTTGCTTGCGCTCCTCCACGATCAGCAATCGCCCTCTTCCTTTTGAACGTCTGATACACAAGAACAACATTTGAATGGACAAATATGGTATGATGACAGATGGAATATGTACTGAAAATGGATAGGCAGGCCGTATTCACATACACGATGTGTAAACTAAGCTAATGGCAGTTCAACAAAGTAGAAGCAATGCAAAGCATCAGTTGCAAGATATGTGCGACAAATATAACCTTGGAAAGTTAGAGCAAGCACCTTGATGGGTGAATAAGATAGGGCATCTTCCTCTGACTCCTCCACTAGGGAGCTACATTGACTTAGGTCTCCCTCTAGCTTAGAATCACTGTTAGGATCATATTCTGAGCATGAATCTGTAGGTGGAGAGCGTTTGCATTGCATTGCATCCAGACTTGATTTCAGTCCCTTAATGCCAAGTTTGACAGCCATGGCATTGTTCTGCTTTATTCTTTTCATGCGCGCAAGCTCATAATCATTATGATGCTGTTCAAAATCTGAGATTCATGAAAACATAAAAAGTAGTCAGATTATCTATGGAATGCATTGCGGATTCAACTCGAAGAGTGTCTCCCTATAAACCCCTGCATATGCAAAGTTCACCCCCCAACCGTGCTGGCCAGACCACACACAGAAATACAAACCCCTTATGTCTCTATAACAGGCAGACACACATTTCAAAACTGAAGTAGGAACATTAGAATTATATGAAATCCGTATTTGAACAAATAAACTAAGGAATTATGAGTGGCATAATGTTTAGCTTCAAGGGTGGAGTGTTGGTAGTGCGACAGAAAGCAAGTAGGCAGATTGCATTCCCTGTAAAAGATCGAAGCCTATGTAAAAGCTGGAAATGACACTTTCTTCTATACAATGCAGTGTTCGTTGCCCACACATGATGGAAGAGATCACATAGAGAAATACTATTCACTCATGTCTACGGTTGCAGTATTTAGAAACAGGGTGGTCCACCCTAAAAGAATATTGACAACAAATATGACAACGCAAGCATAGATGTAGTGAATCAATCATTTACTTGTGAGCTCACTAGGACAAGTATGCAGAATTGTAACTGCAGTCAGAGACCGTCCAAAATCTGAATCGAAAAGTTTGTCTAGCACTTATTGTTTGCAACTAATCGACGTGAATAATTGGATATTATATCGAATGAGTAAGAAAGACAAGTAAAATTTTCAACAAACCTGGCTTGCAGTAGTAATCTGGGTCAATGTCACTACGACCAACAATCCAAAATGACTAGTGTCTGTTCCTAGGGCCGGAATTTTGAAAACCCCATGAACTTTACAGGTACTAAAGATTACCGAAATACATCTGAACCATTAAGTGTAGGTAGCACTGAGCACACAACAAACCCTAATGACAGTCCTGCCTAATGAGTAATGAATCAATTAGAAAATGGGTGATGAGGAGTGGCTGCTGAGTGTTGAGGACTTATCTCGGGATAAATCGGGTTGGCTTAGTGGGTGTTGCACGCCTGATCCCTGAACAGAATGGGAAGGTAGGCACGGCGGCGCGCCCCGGCAGTGGTGACGCTGTTGGGCGAGCGGCTCCTAACCTCCTATTAGTCCGGCGTCTCCTCCTAGAGTCATGCCGTCCGGGGACGGCAAGTCGCCGGCGAGGCAGGCGGCTGGGGGCGAGTAGAGATCGGAAGCGCGCAGCAGAACAGAGGGGAATCGGGGCCTGGGATGACCCAAAATCCCAGGGTGGGCCGGCCCACCGTGGGCACCATGTAGAGATACACACCCGAGCGGCGAACATGCATTTTCAAAACTAATTTAGGAACATTTAGCTGACCAATTAAACGAATCTGTTTTAATAATATCAGATTCGTATTTGAACAACTAAGCTTGTTTAGCTTGATGGGTCGAGCAGCGCTATTATGACACGAAGCACGTATTCTGATCATATAGTGATCATAAAAGGGGGAAACCGAAGAAATGATATTTAGCAGCCGTTGTTTTCTTCGAACTAAGAACTAAATTCTAAGAGCTGAAAAGAAAGTAGAGTAACCAAGTTAAGATCTATTTTCTGGTTGAGATCAAAAAGTTGAGGAGATATGAAGTACCACCTCTCTTGCGGCGCCGTGTAGGCATCGAGGGTGCGATGGCTGTCGGTGGCATTGAAGTAGATCCGCGGCAGTAGACGGGTGCATCGGGGGATAAGTCCTGTTGCGGTGGAAGAGAAGGTCGTCTGAGCGGCCCCGGCAAAGAGGACGACGGCGCCGATGAAGCGAGAGGACGTGATGCAAGGCTCTTGGTCCGTTGCCGTGGATGAGAAACGTCCATCTCTAGCAGTGGACGACGCGGTCTTGGTAGGCGCTCCGGCATGGTGGAGGACGGTGGCGATGGATGTGGTGGAGGACGGCGGCGATGGATGTGGTGGAGGACGGCGGCGATGGATGGGGTGGCGGACGGAGGCTGGTGTGGGGATGGTGTTCTAGCACGGACGGTGTATGAATGGGAAAATGGAGGGAGAGGTACGGGGAACCATGTTTTTGGGACGCGCTTGTCTGAAATATGGGAAAGTTACGAACTTAGCCCCCGTTTGAAATTTGGGCGTTTCGTCGGTTGGGGATACGACGGTAATCTCGCATCTCGCCAATATTTGACCAGAGCGATTTCGGGCGAGGAGAGGGTCGTTGGCGCCCATGGTTGGCGCCCACGGTGTATGAAGGGGGTTGATAGGTAGGGCGGTTGTGTCACGTCTGAGTGAAGTTACAAACCTGCCCCTATTGAAAATATTTGCCTACATCGATTTTGGCCGAGTCGAGTTTGTTTTGCCGCCCACCGTGTATGAATGGGGAAATGGAGGAAGATACAGAGGTCTTTCGGACTGGCTTGAATCAAAAAGTTTTGCCGCCCATGTTTGGCGCCCACCATGTCGGAATGGGATCAGAGGCGATCGTGTCACGTCTTATTGAAGTTACTATCCTACCCCTATTTAGAGCAGTGGAAATCAGGCCGATGGATTGTTTGTGTAATGGGTAGACAGTAATTTCTGTAAGTGCATCTAGTGCCCCTTAGTGATTTTGGTGTATTGAAGACTTATAGGTTAAGGGACTAATGTGTTTATGAGTGTACACAGGTCTATAAGTCTATGAGGAGTTTGATATTTACAGAGAAAGTCGACCCCTAAAAATGAAGTTCTTCGATTGAAGACTTTGGATTTCTGAAGACTTTGTGAAGACTTTGAAAGTGAAGAAATTGGTGTGACCTTGAAGACTTGGTATTCATTCGAGGAACATGAAGCGTGAAGACTTTTGTTTTCGTAGTTTCATTTTCTCTTTCTTGAGTCATAGGAAACACCGTACTGTTAAAGGGGGTCGAGGAAATACTAAGGAAAAATTTCCATGTGATGCTCAACTCAAAATCCTACACCTACCAATCCCTACGAGTGAAGCCACTGGAAATCTCATACAGTTCAGTCATATTCTTCAGTGACAGAGACGAAGTTCTTCTGGTCTCTGAGGAATTTGTTTTGACTGAGGAGTTAGGAATTTGCCAGTGCGGATTGCCTACACAGTGAGGAACATGATAGCCCTGAGGAATTTGATAGTCAAATTTCCGGCCGTTGCTGTGCTACGCGCCAGCTGTCCCAAAATACCTACACACCTAACGGTCATATCATTGAAGGGCATTTATGTCTTATCATGTCGGGCTACTCCCTAGGCTATAAATAGCCGCCCCCTACAACCACTAGCTGGTTGGCTGCTTCGAGAGAAACTGACACTTGTCATTTGAGAGCATCCCATCCTCCGAGGACTTTGAGCGAAAATCATCGAGTGAGGAAAAATCCAAACCCAAACACCTACAAACCCAAAGTGATTGAGCATCACTGAAGAGATTGATCCTGCGTGGATCTGATGCTTGTTACCTTTGAAGACTGTGCTTCTTACAGACGGTTAGGCGTCATGGTCTAGAGCATCCAAGAGGAATTGTGGATCACCGAGTGACCGAGTTTGTGAAGGTTCGGAAGTCACCTGAAGACTTACCACGAGTGATTGGGCGAGGTCTGTGTGACCTTAGCTCAAGGAGAATACGGTGAGGACTGTGTGTCCGGGACTGTGTGTCCTCAGGTTTAAATGTAGCCGGTCCAACCAGATGTACAACTGAGACAGCAGTTGGAACTGGTCTACCAAATCATTATCTTCACCAAGCTTACTGGTTCTATTTCCTCAACTCATTCATTTCCTCATAACTGTGTTGAGTGCTTGTTCATGTCTGTGTTTGAAGACTTTGACTGAAGACTTTCCCAGTTTCCTCAGTTCAATTTCTTCAGTCTGTTGGTCTTCATCCTGTGTTATCCTATGATTACGCTTTTTGTACTCTGTGCTTGTCTTCATTTCATCATGATGACCATGCTTGTGTTCTGTTATGTTTACTTTTGAGTACTTATTCTGCTGCTAGTAGTTCTTCACTAAGGAATATCCTCACCGGCAAATTCCTCAGTGAAGAATTCATAAAAAACGCCTATTCACCCCCCTCTAGTCGATATAACGCACTTTCAATTTCCATCTCCCAAACACTTGGCTTCGGGCAGCCGACGTGGGAGTGGACATTTTGCCGCTTCTTTCGAATTTTGGGACAATAAGCATCTACGTTTACCCTGGCAACTAAATTCGAATCCATTTTGTATTCCTATATGAATCTTTATAAATCATTCTATCTGTTTTTATATATCTTCAAAAGGACGACAAAGATGTATTCCACTGTCATATATGAATATGGTTTACAAATGCCGATACTCAAATTCAGAAGCTAGAATCCAGTTTAAGGTGAATTCGAATATTTGGAACACTTCATGTCCAACTCAAATGTCACACGCAGCATAATGTGTACTCCCATTTAGGTATGTACACAAGCGATGTATCAAGATTCAAATACCGATTGAATCAACCAAGAATGTACAGAACTAACAGACATATAAACACTTATAGAGTATATGGATCAATAATATCAACTAACATACATAAGCCAGGCTGCTGTACTTTAATTTCTTTGCTACAACAGCATCCTTTTTTAGCCAAGCTACTACAGCATCTTGGCCCTTTCTGATGCATGCCACTTATGGTCCATCTATACTACTATTATTGCTGAATGCACATTCAGCCCGATTGGCATATTTGTAGGTCTGGCACAGCAATCAAAATGAAATGTCTCCGAGTCTTATCAATTAATACAGACTTGTGCTCAAATAAAATTACAAACCAAAAAATAAAAAATAAAAAACAATTATTACATGATCTGTAAACAAATGGTTTGATTGATTACATGAACAAACAACACAAAGTTTATTCAACGATGGAAAGAACATTTCACCTATGATTTACCAGGTAGGAATTTAATTTCCTTTTTTCCTTCAGGACCTTAACAATGTGGTCAGTCTCAGCTTGCTTCGTTTTGAAATCCACCAAATATTTAATGGTTGTCTTGAGTACTCCTACTGATTGTGTTGTTTGCTTCCTCAACATGTCAACTTCATCTCTAAGTGCAGAAGCAGAATATCTTTCTACCACTAGTTTAGCCTCTAGAGCATCAGCAGTTGGCAATTCATAATGCACGATTGGGCCGGTGCCACTGTTGTGCGATGATACAATGTCCATGGGGACCTCGCTCTTTGATCTTGGGCTAACCTATTTTGCCATTAAAGTTCCAATTGGATTCAGAAAAGTTGAAGTTAGCAAAACATCTCAACTGGGAGTTATAACAGTAAACCAGTTAAACAAACAAGGAATTAAAGAGTTTCAATTCGATGCTGAAAAGTAGTTATTAACATCATTGTAACCCGTTGTTGCAGCAGCAAAGCAGTTAAACAAACAAGTAGCTATTTAAGTTCAGGCAAACAGGTAATTCTTAACAGTAAGTATCAAACACATAGATAGGTGCAGTCTATAATAGGATTAACAGGCTGTGGCATTATGTAATCAGTAGCAAACTAAATTAAGCCAAGCAACGTAATTGAACAATTTTGCAATAAGTGGCTAACTAAAATTCCGAGAAGCAGGTAACTGAACTTACGCTAGTTCTTTGTACAGGCACACTGCAACTTCTTTTTCGCTTACAAGGTTGTACGAAGGAGTCCATGGCATCAATTGCTTGGATACGCAGTCCCAATACTTCTTTCTTCCCACACTGCATTGGTAAGTCGAATGGTTAATCTGGTAAGATGGTGCGTCCTTGATATGTTATATGAGGACGTGTAGTCAGACTAGTTGTAGCCACACACATCACACTGGCTTTTACTGTATATTTCATGCGATTACTTTTGGCATATCGAGATCTAAGCAATCTACAATAGGATGAAAAGACTGGCATCCTTCACATTATTGGCGAACTCAGTTCATAGAAACAAGCAATTCAACCATTCTGTGGGTAAATCAAAAGCGCCACTGGAATATTTTTCACTACCCCTATCATACACGCAAAAAGGGGCGACGCCACCATAGGGGCTGGTATGGGCGGCCGCCTCGGGTGGCTCGAAAGTGTGCACCTAGTTTGAGTCGTCCAGGTTGGCCCAGGCTAGTTTTGTTCGTCCCAACGCACGAGCAGGCAATGTAAAAAATGAAGAAAAATGTTTCAATTTGGATAGGCCAATAACATAAGTGCAAGGCAGGCCCTATAGCAGGCTCGCGGCCCAAACGAGCGCCTCCCATATCGATCGACAGCAGGAAAAATCCCAATTCATCCGCTCCAGCCTCCAGTCTGGTTCGCTCCTAACCTAGCCGCCGCTGGACAGACCGACACAGCACTTCCTCGCGCCCTCGTTGGAGGGCGGTCGCCGGGCTTCAAGCGAACGGAAGGACAAGAAGATGAAGATCCAACCCTGGGTGTAGCCTGCGTGGGAGGCAGCGGCGGCAGCACGGGCATGGCATCGAGCTTGCGCAAACGGACAGTCGCAGCTTGCAAGAGTAGCATGCGCAACGAGCAGGTACATCACAGCCCTGATTATATCTAATTCAACTCTTCAATTTCTGGCCAATAGTTAAACCTGACGGTGTTGTAAAACTGCTTGTATGTAGGGAATCTATGAGAAAATGAAACCAATTTCTACTTATTTTATAACTCCCCCAATCAATACTGAACTGACTGAATCTGATGTATCTAATCAAGTTTCCGGTGCAAACATCCAAGCTCATGTTGTTCTTGAGCCTGAAGTGTCTAATGAACAGACTGCTAATGAAGGATTTGATGCAAACATTTTACATGCTCCTGGTGATGAACATATAGTGTCTAATGAGGCATCTAATGCAAGCATTTTGCAAGCTCCCATTGAAGGATTTAGTGTCTAATGATGATCTGCTATGTTGAGAGAGACATAGAGATTTGCAGGCATTGATGACAAGCAAATTATAGTGCATTTTCATGGCTTGAGGAAACGTCGAGGCCATCTACCAGAAAGTCCCCGTATCATGACAACGTAGCATAAATACTTTTCTAATCTGTTGTTTGAAACTATTGGCATACTTGTGCAGGATAGATATATTGATATGCAGTTTGCGCACTGGTTATAGGTGCAATTACACTTCGATATTTTCAGCCAGAGAACGAATAATTCAAGCAGGTACAGACCATGTTTGTAGTCCTTCTACACCATGTTGCATTTTGTGTTTTTTGGTGCTTGCATCATTTAGTGTTTATAATCTGAACTACTTTGGATCATTAGCTGGTTTTCAAAGTGCATGTAGCTTCACATTTCTCAAGTTATGTTGATTTCCGGAGTGCAAGTGCCTTCGTATTTTTTAAGTTAAATGTTCGCCCCTGGTAACTTGAATTCGTGGATCCGCCACTGCACACAAATCATACACGAATGCCAGTACGAATTAAATGAAATGCAGGGACTTACGCTAGCTCGTTGTACAGGCTCACTGCAGCTCTGCTTGCGCTTGGGATGTTCCATGTACAAGTCCATGTTACCACTTGCTTGGATGTGCAGGCCTTGTGCTCCTTGCATCCCCCTCTGCATTTTTGACACGGCGAATGGCTGATCAAATAAGAGGAATCGACCTTGCTGTTGTACCGGAGGACAGATACTTACAAGGTTATACGGGTGTGCAGGATGTGTACCAGATCCCGTAGCGCCGTCATGCTTCGCTAAAAAATGGATTTGCTTGTTTCAGATGATATCTCCAGAAGAAATAAGAGTTAAAGTCAGAGTTGGATAGGCGTGTAAGCTAAGAGAGCAGTGAAAGGATATCCAAACATCGTCGGAATAGTGAAGGGAGTGATGTGTGGATACCTAGTTCGGGCCGGCGTTTGGGCATGCTCGCCTAGCTAGAGTGCGGGTCACTTCAGAGCCGTTGAGGGTGATGCGCTGGCGTTGGCTGGCCGCGCACGGATGCAGATCTTGAGTGGCAGCGGAGCGCTACGATGCGGTGGACGAGACCGTTGGTGAAGCCCCAGCGGCCTCGGGGGGGCGGAGGCGCGACGATGTGCTCGGTGAAGTAGCCCCGGTGAGCTGGGAGACGGCGTCGGTGAAGCGCACCTGATGCGGTGGAAGTCGGTGTCTGTGAGGCACGTCGGTTGCGGCGGCCGACGTTGTCGGTGGACCACCCGGTGCGGTGGACGAGGGCGTAGATGAGGTAGCTCCGGTGCGGTGGTGAAGCGCGACCGTCGTCTTCGTCGTCGTCGTCCGGCACAGAGGTGGGGAAAGAGACGAGACGAGGGGCGATTCGAACTTTGCTTGGGTTGGCGGCGAATTAGGGATTTGAGCAATCTGGGCGCGGAAGGGGACGGTGGAGAAGGGAGATTTTGCAGGGCTGGAATTGGGGCCGCCAGATATTTCAATCCGAAACGTGGAAGCGCGAACTTATTTTGTCGTCGTCCTTTTTTTGGGTGGGTGGCTGGGTGCTACGCGTCCGTCCGACACACGCGACCACCACGACACGACCCTGGTGCGCCTACATTTGAGAATGCAAACGAATCTTCTTTCATTTGCAAACGAATCTGTATGTATTACCATGCCCGTGTTTTCCTTGCAATAATTAGTCATTCGAAACGAGATACTATAAATTAATTAATGAGGAGTTATTTGAAAAAAAATCGAAACGGTATCCACGCTAACGTGGATTAGAGTGTGTGTCACATAATTAGTTATTTGAATTAGAGTGTGTGTCACATAGCGATCTCCAATTCTAACGTGGATTTCGCATTTCACTGTATCCACGCTACTTTTTTAATACAAATTCATATGTATATGATGAACACCATGGTAGTGAGAAAACTTTTGGATGGATTCAAACATATGACCTACAAAATAGCACAACAAATCGAGTCAATGTCAACTTTTCGAAACCTAGTATGGCACGAATTCGAAATAATTACCCATATGCATGGTCCTCAGTTCAAATCTTACAATGTACACCGAATTGAAACATCGATATTAAGTCTCGTACTATCTACATTCAAATGTTGTTTTTAGCCCCCCCCCCCCCCGCACACACGCTACATACTTCCTGTATCGGTCAATCTTCCTCTCCTAACCACCTTAGGAAGCTATCGGTTTCCAACACACATCCATTCTTTCTCTCCATGTTTCGATCTCTAACTCTCTCAACTACACAACCCCCTTTTTCCACTCTGTTACGAAATGTATTTACCTCACACACCCGCCATTGCACCCCATGCCGAGCTCTCTCTCTCTCCCTCTCCCTCTCACCCTCTCGCGCTAAATACATGCATTGCCTATCTAGCCCCCCAACCTCTCGTGCGCACGCACGCACGTTGTCTATCTAGGTCACTCCCTCGAGACTGTCTCACTCTTTCTTCCGCACGGCGGGCCACACTCGCTCAATCTCGCTCTCTTTATCTGAGTCTCGTTTAACCTCGTTTTCTTTCACACACAAATGATATATCTCCCTGTTCGGGCCTCGATCGACACACTCTATACTCTCTCACACAGATTGTCTATCTAGGTCAGTCCATCGAAGCCGCCCCCACTCTTTCGACCTCATGGCGGGCCACGCTCGCTCTCTCTCTCTCTCCCTCTCTCTCTCTCTTTGTATGTCTCGATTGACCTCGCTCTTTCTCGGACAAAAACGATATATCACCATGTTTGAGCCCAATTCGACTTATTCACATTGTATACTCTCTCACGCACATTGTCTATCTAGGTCACTCTCTCCAACCCGTCTCACTCTTTCGATCGCACGACGACCCTATGTGATCGATCGACCTTGCTTCCTCCCACGCACAAAATATATCTACACGTCTGTGACTGGATCATCTCTCAAGCTCTATCTTACAGCCCTCACCCTTGCCAAAAGCTCAATCGGACAATATCTCTCCAGAGCATATATATTTGTTCCATGAATGTCGGACCACACTCACTTTGTCTCTCTATCTATATGTCTCTCGATTGACCTCGCTTTCTCACGCCGTATCTTCCACACATTGAAGCTACCTCTCCATCCCTCGCAAAGCCGGAGCTATTTACATTGCGAGGGGCACTCCAACCTTGGATTAATTTGTGTAGGCATTTATTCCGGTCGGTTTAGATTATATTTTCGTAGCATTCGGCCCACAACTACTCGAAACACCGTTGCAACCCCCGCAACTCCCCTAGTTGATTTCCCTCTGGCTCGGTCATCGCTCTCTCGCACGTCCTTTCTCGGCTTCAACGTCGCACCATGGTATTATTGCAAAAAACTCTGTTGTTCTCTTTAATTATTATAAATAAGCTACAAAACTACACACCGATAGTCCACTTGGAATGGAACAAATTTGGACCCACAAATTAAAGTGCTACAAACTACACACCGAGGGGCCCACATGTCATGAAACAAATTTGGACCCATATACAAATTAAAAAATAAAGGACGAGGATCGAACATGCGACCAGGGCCTTCAAGCCGCACGTCAATAGGCAACATACGTAGAACAACAATGTTTGTTGTACCTCCCTTTGTTCACATAATGTTTTTATATTACCACAGCCTATTTAATTGATAACATGTAATATTATTTTTAGTACTATTCGCCTTCACTTACTGGTGGGTTCCATGTGTGCTCTCTCTCTCCTCCCCTTCTGCGTTTAGACGCACGGGCATACACGAAGAACTCGCGGGCGATGTTGCCGTTGACCATATCTGGACGCATTCATAAGTTACGGCACCAGTTTCACGTGCTAGCAGCACTAGTCAGTGTGTACGTGCAATGCACGTTAATTTGGAAGTATATTAAGTGCATGCGGATATTAAGTTGGATATTATTTGCGTGTTATTATGTGATTAGCACTATTTTTGGCATGAAATTAACTGCACGCTAAACGTGTTGAGCGCTCGACATTGAAGCAGTCTAGGTCGTTGGATGACAAGGAATACATGTGGCTTGATGACGTTTTATATTTAATTTGATACGGCTCTAGCAGAACATTCAATCGATCAAACCATAGATTTCGTTCAGTCTGACTCCAACTTTAAATTATACGACGATCGATCTAAAATAAACGGAAATGATAAACGTTCGGATTTTAAGCATGGCAATCCGAACGTTTTTCATGGCAAATTTAGATTACGCGGCGGCGGCGGGGGCGTCTTGCGGTGGGAAGCGGCTCCTCTGCCGTGCTCTGTGTGTCGTCGGGCCACTGACCGACGGCGACGGCGGCGTCTTGCGCCGTTGTTGGCGTACTCGTGGACGTTGGCCCTAGCTTCAAGGAAGGCCACAATGTTCTGGACTTCGGTCTCCAGGAGCGAGTCAACTGGCGGGAGGAGGCGACTGGCGTTGGTGCAAGGAAGCGGTCGACGGCGGCCATCCATGCCGCTGAGGGGGGCACTGGCACCCGCGCGGGGACAGGCGCTGTCAACGGCGCAGCGGAGACATTCGTGTGCACGGGCACCGGCACGGGCACGCACGTCAGTGCACGCGTAGGTGCATGCGCTGGCAGGAGCACGGGCACTGGCATGGGCGTGCGCGTTAGTGCACACGCAGGCGCATGCGCTGGCAGGTGCACGGGCGCGTGAAAGTCGGCGGGGACCTCGTGGAACCCCGTGGCATCAAGCTCGGCGACAATGTGCGGCTCCCAGCCCATCAATGCCACGGGGATGGGCGCTGGCGCAGTCGGGGCGACGGGAGCCGGAACGGGAGCGGGGACAGGCGCGGCGCCTTCCCGCAAGGCGAGTTCAAGCTTGTCCCAAAGCGCCTTATGTTCTTGAGACTTGGGCTGGGTGTCTTCCTCAGGAAACTGGAAGACTAAGGGCAGACCATCGTGATGCGGCATGGCGTACGTTTAGGTCAGGCTGGTTGGAGGTAGACGACAGGAGAATCGGAGAGGAAGAGAGAAGATTGTAGCGATACCGGGTAGTGCGGGGTTGATTTTAAACTGCGGCGCCGGCGACATTAAAAGTGGGAGCAGTTGGGACGAAGGTGGGCGGCGGAGCCTGGTCAAAGGGCTCGCCTCCCGGTGAGCCTGCACAGCGGTCTGCTCGCACGCCTCCCTGTCAGCCGGCGCAGCGGTCTGCTCGCACGCCTCCCGTCGACTCACACGCTTGCTCGGACGGCACCTGCCGATGAGAAGCGGGACTCGTGGCGGCACGTAAACGCCCACGGTTTCAATAGTGAAAGCGTTCGCCTTAACGTGACAGGTCTTTGTTCCAAAATACCTTGGCTCTTCATTTGTGCAACTTGTCATAAGCAGCTTGTCTCAAATTGAAGAAAAAAATTACGAAGTAATATTTGTGCCATATCACGTGACCATGCTCAGTTTCAAGAATTTATGGTCACTTTTGGATTTTCTGAAATTTAAGATCCAGGATTCGAAACAATATCATAACCTGCATCATGCAATAAATTTTCAAGCCATACATCTGTCCTGTTGTATTTCTTAAGAAAGGATTTGGTCAAACATTTTGCTTAGTTAGACTTCAGACAAGTTATATATGCAGAGCAAAAGGATAATCCCTCCGTACCAGTGCATTGCCTGATATATTAACTCAAGTACTAGGCACGAACAAACGGGCTCAATTCTGTGCTCATCCTGGTGTAGTAGTAGTAGTACTACTAGGCAATGCAGTTGACGGGTGACCTTGGCGAGCGGCGACCGAGGGAATTGAACCGTGCTCGGCACGGTAGGTAACGTTGTCTAGTTACTTTTTTTGAACACAACGTTGTCTAGTTACTAAAGCATCCCTCCGTTGTTCATCGGTAGTCATTATGGACCGGGGACATGAGGGGAATTTCCTAGGGCTGGAATTCTGGCCGCCAGATATTTCGACTCGAAACGCGGAGGCTCGACTGGTTGGGGTTGCCTAATGTGCGTACCACGCACGCCACCAGAAGGACACGAGCCCGGTTTTTTATTTTTTATTTTTTAGGATCAACACGAGCCAAGGTCTGGCTGGTACGCCGTTGGGTCCTACCATTCGAGAATACGAAAGGAACCTTTTAAGTTGCCGAACGAATCTATGTGTATTACAATGCCCGTATTTTCCTTGCAAATACTAATCTCAACGTGGTAATTGATTTATGACGAGTTGTTGAATTAGAGTGAGTTTGTGATATAGTGATCTCAACGTGGATTTCACATTTCATGGTATCCCTGCTAAGTTTTTCAATGCAAATGACACCCACACACGAACACAACAACAATCCAATAAGTATAGTGCATCTATTTTTCCAAACCATGCATGTATGACACGAATTCAAAAATACTCCTTCTGTTCCTAAATATTAGTCTTTTAGAGATTTCAACAAGCGACTACATACGGAGCAAAATGAGTGAATCTACACTCTAAAATATGTCTATATACATCCGTATGTGCCAGTCCACTTGAAATCTCTAAAAAGACTAATATTTAGGAACGAAGGGAGTAAAATGTAAGACATGCATGGTCCTCAATTCAATATTTAAAACGAACATGAAACTGAAACATGAATATTAAGTCTAGTACTACAGTACATGCAAATGTTGTGTTTAATTAGGCGGAGCTATGATTGTCGGGGGTCACCCCCTCGACCTTAGATAAAATTGTGAAGCTCTGTTTAGGGTTGTTTAGATTATATTTGTCCCCACCCTCCCAACCACCGATTGGTTGTGCACCCCCACCCCTCCTCCCCGGGAGAATATCATGTGCCCCCATACCTTAGATGCTATATGCCGATACGAGTTGCTTGGAGCTTGTAGATCTGAGATATAGCAGCTCACATGATGTCTTAATATTTTTACAGGAAACCTTGATGAGTTTGAGAATTGCACACAATTTGTACAAAAACTACTCAGATGCCCTTGGATCCCATATCCAACGACCTCGAAGCTAGTATCACCGTAGCATCTAAGATGAAGGAGGACATCATATTCTCCTGTATGTAAGAATATCATGTGCTACCACACCTTAGATGCTTTGGTGATACAAGCTCTTCGGAGCCGTTGGATTTGTGACCCAACGCCTCCTCGGTGGTTCGAATGGTTTTTTGCAGAAAAGCCCCCAAAGAGTTCGGCCACTGCTTACAAGCACAAAGACTGCTCAGATGCCATTGGATCTCAGATCAAACGACCTCGAAGCTCGTATCACCGTAGCATCTAAGATGAAGGAGGACATCATATTCTCCTGTATGTAAGAATATCATGTGCTACCACACCTTAGATGCTTTGGTGATACAAGCTCTTCGGAGCCGTTGGATTTGTGACCCAACGCCTCCTCGGTGGTTCGAATGGTTTTTTGCAGAAAAGCCCCCAAAGAGTTCGGCCACTGCTTACAAGCACAAAGACTGCTCAGATGCCATTGGATCTCAGATCAAACGACCTCGAAGCTCGTATCACCGTAGCATCCAAGCTGCGAGAGCACCTTATGTTTTCTCGCACGGGAGAATATGAGGTGCTCCCGCACCGTAGATTCTATGGTGATACGAGTTCACGGAGATCTAACGGCCCACAGTAGGAGGTTTGAATGTTTTTGCAATATACGGCTGAGAGAGTTTGGGAATTGCGCAGAAAGTACAAGTACGACGCATGTGCCATCTGATCACTGATCATACGACCTAGATGCTCATATCACCGTAGCGGGTAATTAAGCTACGGGGAGCACCTAATATGAGCAACGGGGAGCCGTTGGATCCAAGATGCAGCGGCACACACGAGGCCTGAATGTTTTATTTGCAAAAAAACCTTTGGAGAGTTTGGAAATTGCGCATAATTACAAAGACTACTCCCAAGCCATTGGATCTCACTTCCAACGGTGTAAAAACTCGTATCACCATAGCATCTAAGCTGCGGGGTGGATGTGATATTCTATGCCGCTGTCATTTTTGTTCGTAAACTTGCAAAATACGTGTAACTTGTGCCGTTACTTGTCTAACCGCGCAAAGTGTTTGTTAAAAAAACCATCCTACACTGAAATATCGGAACAACACACGGGGGTCCCACTTGTCATTAATCAAATTTGGACCTAAAACTAACAAATCTGAAAGACGAGATTCGAACTGGCAACCTGGACTACAAAGCGTAAGTCGATAGCCTGAAACAACAACGGTTGTTGGCTTTGTCCCATAACTTGATTTTATACAGTATTACGTTGAGTAGAGTAGAGGGAGTGCCTCGTCTACACGTGCATGACCGTTGACTCACTTACTGGTGGGTCCCAGGTCTGCGATCTCTCTCTTCTCTCCATCGTCTAACCTTTGCACGGGCACACACGAAGAGCGGCGCTAGCTTGCCGTGGTGTTATTACAACTAAAAAAAGCTTGGAAAATAGAAGAATCGCCTAGAACAAGAGACGTTGTGGCTGGTCGAGACGGAGCTAACCACACCTATCCTCCGTGCCATGTTAGCATGATGAAGCTGTGTGGCTAGTGGGGTGTTTTCGACCGACTGGCTGGGTCCCGAGGTCGAACCATAGGTACTACGTCTGATACAGTAAATTTTTACACGCACATTTTTCCTCCGTGCCGAGACATGGCACACCCTACCGCGCGGTTTCGGGGTCCTCCCGGGTGGTGCACGCATATATTCTTCCTGACGTGGGACGCCCTACCGCGCGTTTTCGCCGAAGCAAGTAAATAAATGAGTCGTCAAATCACGAAAGACCACTTTTCCCGCCGAGTACATCAGTGAAGCACGGTGGCTAGCTAGTTGGGCTAGTTCGACCGATTAGCTAGGCCGCCGCCACATTTGTTTTTTCACCCCTTTTTTATCTACTTGCCGGCAGGTAAATTTAAACATCCACCGCGGCGTTGCTCTGGTGTTTGAGTGCGGCAGGATTTTTAATTTTTTGATTGACGGGAGCAGGCGCGGCAGGATTTTTAATTTTTTGATTGACGGGAGCAGGCGCGGCAGCAATTAGTCACGATGACTCCGCCTGTAAAACCCACTGCTCCCTGATGTGAGAAGTCGTCGACTGGTGTTTTACCATGGTGAAAACCAAAAGATTCCCCGCTCCTCGGCTGGCTCCCTCCGCCTTCCCGTAGATTGCATTGCCTTTCAGCCGTTTCGCCCCCTGCATCACCAACGTCGTGCGCCTCGAGAAGCAGAGGGACTTCGGTGGTGTTTAGGCGCCCTCTGCATGGGCATGTCCATGTCGCGGCGCAACATGACCGTTGGATCAAACTCAGACGGTGCAGATCAGTCACTGTAGCACAAAGCGTGTGGGTGTGTTTGGTTGCATTCTCATCTCAATATAGTGTGTAAGTCACCTTACGAAAACCAAATAATCCCAAAACACTTAGGCACGGTACATTAACTCCCTCCCCGTTTCTTGTTTTGTGACATATCAACCAATAAGAGACGTGGGCCGTGCATGCTTTCAATGACTTGAGACTAATAAACATGACATGCAGTGGTTAGTTCATTGCATGCAATGCTATTAATTAGCAAAAAGACATTAAGTTTTCTCGTTTTCCTCTCCGCCTTGGTCGCAGTGCACAACGTAAGATGACTTACACACCTAGACGGAGTAGTTGTTTCCTCTTCGTGTATTTGTGTTAACCTACTAGTGTGGACTCATGCACCCTTCATGCACTCTGCCAAACACCCAAAAGTGGGTCGAGAAGGGAACTTTTGCTCCCATCCCGTGCACCCTTCATACACCCTGCCTAACACTATTCGTGCTTCATATGGTTCATGTTTCGTGGAGTACTGTAGCACCGTACTCTCCGTGCGCTGTAGACCTAGTTCTGTTAACATTGATCTCACCGTTCATTCTCGACCGGACAGTCGAGAAAGCGGTACTATGTTACTACATTACTGTTCATATAGTTGACATGCGCACAACATCATTTGTCGTCGTCATATCTTACTACACTAGCAACAAGATTATGTAGTACTGACGTATGAACCACTGCACATGCCTAGTAGTAGGAGCACTGTGTATGTTCAAGTGGCTGCCGTGTTTCGCACTCCTCCGTCGTAAGAGTGGAAACGCTTGCTGTAATCATTTTTTTTCTTCAGAAAAACAGTGGACACGCTCTACCGTGCGGATCCTCCTCCAGCCATGCACTAAATTACTCACTTTCGCCGACGTGTGGGACAGCCAGCATCGGGGTCCACCAGCCATGCACTAAATTACTCCGTAGTAGAGTGACGGTAGACTACCCCGATCGAAGCGCCGCAGTAATGCCCAATGAGCCGTCAAATCACAAAACCCCCTCCTTTCCAGCAGTAAGTTGGACGGACGAAGCAACCATCATTTCACTCTTCTCTCTCAGCTTCCTCTCTACCCAACCCTCGCTTCTCCCTCATCTTGTTCCTCATTTCTTCAAGAAAACCCCGACCTGCTTCTGCCATTGTTCTTCTCTCCCAAAGAAGGAAAGGTGAGCGCATCAATGGTGTTGATTCTGGCCAAGGCCCGGTCTTGCAACCCCGAGACTGATCCTATAACTCCCTCTCTTTTCTTCTTTTGGGTTTGTGATTATGGTTTCTTTTCTTTTATTTCTATTTGACAGTTTCTTGATGGACGCTGGAGCACCGGCCGAAGTGATGTCTATGGCTCTGGCCAAAACCGTCGAGGCTCATGGTACGAAGAAGCGCAAGCACCCCGCCGAGACTACCGCAGACAAGCTCAAAGCCATCGCCCTGTCCAAGCCCCCCTCTCCGGGATCCCTCATTAAGCAAGTCCAGGTAATATCTCTTCTTGACGATCTTTTTCTCGATCTTGATCGTGTTTTTTCATCTAACACGCAGTACTAGTACTAGTAGTACAACTTTCTGGGTGATCTTGCATGTGATTTTTGTGTGCCAAATGACGGTTCTAAATTCCTCTTTTGACCAAAACATGCGAGAGGTTGACACTGATTTCTTATAGATTACTTTCAACTACTCCCTCTGTCCCAAATTTCTTGTCTTAGATTTGTCTAGATACGGATGTATCTAATACTAAAATGTGACTTGATACATCCGTATCTAGACAAATCTAAGACAAGAATTTTGGGATGGAGGGAGTACTTTATGAACATCAATGCTACCTTTGAAGAGGGCATATTTGCCTCAGTAACTTGTGTTATGGATATTGCAAGTAATCCCTCTGCTCTCATGCCTTTGAAGACATGTTCTAGTGTCTTTGTTCACTCATTTCTGTGCGTATATGTAGTCATATATGGAGTATAATATCGAAAATCATCTTATATTTCTGAACGGAGGTAGTAATAAAATATGGTTTCTGTTTGAATTAGAACCAGGTCCGCGGTGGAGATGAAGTTCTCAAAGTCATGCCGTGTGAACTGGAAGACCTGAGGATGAGTTCTACTGCTAAACTATCCAGCTGCTGTGTCCTTGTCGCCATGTGTCCTGAACTAGTGTTTTCCTGCAGCATTGTTGTCAGGCGTATTCTCGAGTCCATACTTGACCGCAACAATTTCCTGGCTGTGCCTTCGATTACGAAGGGTGTGGTTCTTGTAAAGCTTCCCAACAAATCTGATGCGGCCTGTCTTCATTATCATGTTTATGAGTGGAAAGACCACTCTGTTAGGTTCTCCAAGGTTGACAAGATGGTGATGGTGCATGTAGACATCTCTCACGAAGTCCATGGCCTAGTCAGTTATGCGGGGTTCATCCCGTAGGTCGGTGGTAAGAATAGTCTGCAGAGTTTAATTAGTGCAACTTTGCTTGTCTGTAGTAAGTACTATTGTTCAGTACTTGATTTGTGTTTGTGAACCCTGTATTGTTTATTAGTACTGCCGCTTTTGGTGTGTGGTCAGTCCTGAGAACGGTCTATGTTAATGTCTGTCCACTCAATTCAGTCTGTATATTTTGAAGTATCCAGATCATCTTTTTTGTGAGGACGGTTTATCAATTATGGTTACACTCCAATATCTGTATGCATTGCAGGGTTTATCGCACCCACCAGGATTTCCAGTCCCATGGATGTTCGGTCCATACGATTTGTCACGACCTTTGGACTGTCCTGCTTGTGGGAGTAGGCGGGGCCCCTGCATGCCACCCGTAGTTGGACGATCAATCTTCTGTTTAGTACTTCAACATAGTGATTTCCTGGTAAGGATTCACTCGTGTCACATCAAGTAAATCTTATTGATTTACTGTCTAAATCTTATTGATTTAATGTCATGTTTTCTTTCTTTTCCTGCAATTTTATGATGCAGGTTTTGCCATGTGACATTCATCACAGAATAAACCGTTTGGTTTGCTCTACGATGGCTATTTTTGCAGGTTTCACTTCTTATGTCGTGTCAGTAACGAAGGCACTGTCCATCACTTATATTACTGGAAAAAATTGGATCAGTCTGTTGTCTGAGTACAAGCTGAATCCCTATGATGAACTGCAGTTTGGTTTAACAAAAACGCCACAATTAGTCCTTCTCGCGTTTAAAAGAAATGAAGAAAAAAACTGGATCACGGTCACGAAGCCTAGTCAAGTTAGAAAGCTGATCATACCAGACCAGACACGATCGCCGCTGTCTCGCACATCGGTACAATCTTCAGCAACGGATCGAGCACCGACAGTTGCTCTAGCACTGACAGCGGCAGCAGCTCAGTCTGATCCAGCTGAGGATTGGGCACCGACCGCGTCAGCGGATCAGGCTGATCTACCGGAGGATCGGGCATCGACACCGGCACCTGCTCCGACACCGGCCCCAGCTCTAGAAGGAGCACAATCTCCGGCAGCAGCAGCGGCTTCGGCACCTGCACCAACACTTGCACTTGCATCTGCTCCGGCCCGTGCAGTGGCAACCGAACGAGTAGTTGCACCGGCAACAGACTGGGCTGCAAGTCGCACTTCATATACCAAAGTCCTTACAAAAATCGACATGTCCACCTTCTTGGTAAACATTGGCCGCCCAAGTGTTTCGTTCTTTTTTATTTCCATGTTGTTTTGCATGATTCACTGTGTTGATCTAACTGTTTGGGTATGTCTTCTTGTTTGCAAATAGAGAATTCCTAGAGCAACGAGGGAGTCGTTCAACAATCCGGGCGACAGCGGCCTTCTCTTACCATGCACAGCCTTGGTATGAATGAACCTGCTCAATATACCGTAAGTACAAAGGATGGTCGCATGATGATTGATGCTAAAGGATGGTCAAGGTTCAAATCTAAATCATATCTTGCGGTAGGGGATGATGTCAAAATCGAATTTTCTCGGCAAGGAGAGCTGGTCCAAATCAACTTTGAAATTCTTCAGTACTGCCGAACTGATCTATCCGCCGAGATATTTTGATGTAATACTCTGGCATGGTGAAACAAGTGTCCTGTGTGTATAAGTAGTACGACAGTATCATTGATAGAATTGCAACTCTGATTGCTGGTTAGCAACTGTCGTTTGATTTCATTCCAACAGCTGATGTGCTTTATTCAATTTTGTGTATTCGCCTTGCGACAGCATCTAAAACCAGCGTCGTACCGACCGCTTGCAATATGAAAAGCGCTGAGGTAGAACACATGGGCCCCCAAACATGCAGGCCCACCGGCCTATGGCCCAAAGTCCAGAACCGTGAGCCTGTCTGAGTATTTCTCAGCTGAACCCCCATAATGCTCGTGCGTTGCACGTAACATCAAGATGCATTTGTATGAGTATTTTATCTTGTGAGAGAACAGGATGAACGAGGGAAGGCCTTATTTGCAAATGCGGAGAGGTGTGTGGGTACCTTTTTGCAAAATTGCCATAGTTTCCTTCCTATCCGTCAGATATAAATCGGACGGCCTATATTGCAGGATGACAGGCACACCATCATCACCAACTCGTATATACCGTGTTAAAAAAACTCTGTTTTTTATAATTATATATGTTATATATATTCCCCTTGATTTTTCTTATGTATAAAGTTGTGATATAAAAGATCTTTATATTTCTTTACAGAGGGAATATCTCTCTGTCAAAAATATATTTATGTGTAATAACTAGTTACTCCTGTCTTTCTACTTCCTTGCGCTGATATGTGGGGCATCCGGCAACGGGGTCCACATGCCATATGCACCAAATTAGAGTGCACAACTGCACGGTAGACACACCCCGGTCGTAGCGCCGCATTAATGCCCAATGAGCCGTCAAATCACAAAAACCCCCACCTTTCCAGCTTTAGCAGAAAGCTGGACGGACGAAGCAGAAATATTTCACTCGGCCTGAATCCCTTCTCCCTTGTCTGCTTGTTCAGAGAAAACCCCCGCTCGGCGATTGCATAGGGTTTTCTCATGGAGAACCTGGTACGAATTCTTCATCCATCCCCGATAAATCCAAGTCCCTTGGTCGCGGGTACTCCTAGGATGGCAGCCGCCGCCGTTGATGCATTTTTCTTCCTACTGAATCTAGTGTGTTTCATTTGCAGTGCCCAAAGTGCGAGGACCCTACAGGTTTCTGCGCCCTCGGCGAGACGCCACACTTGTTCCTTCTCATCCTAACATGGGATTTTAAAACGCGGACAGTATGTTCCTAGAATCCTCTTTTCTATCCGGGGGGTGGGGTTTTTTGAACATGATGTCGACTCATTTGGAAATCTGGATTGCTATATTTGGATAAAAGGTACTAGTACCATGGTCAACACTGACGTGAAGGAGGAAAGTATTTCTAGATTTGGATATAGGGAATACATTGTGTTCTCATATTATTTTTCCTGCAGTGCATTCCTTGCTCTGCCAGAACACATGTACTCAAGATGCTCGGCCTTGCCATAACTGAATACACCAGTTTAATGGTAACAGTGAAGACAAGCCATGGATATAAGTTTCGAGTTGGGTTCATGAACCAAGAAGATTGTTGCTTTTTTATGGCCGAACTTGGATAAACTTTCTCAAGTGTTACGGACTGAAAGTTGGCGCACGAATGTTGATGGAAATAGCAGAACCTGGTCTCATCTTCACTGCGATCTTCCACCCCGACATCGTTCCAATTGTTCATCCATGTTAGTTTTGTATCTGGTTCTTGCTTGTTGCCTCGATTACTTCTTAATCCACCTATTCTGTCTAACTGATCACAATTTAACTTTAGAAGTAGCAACGAATCTCTCACGACGATGCTAGTTCTAACTAATATTTTCTTATAATTGGTGGCACGTGTAGGTTTTTTCAGAGTTAAGCAGGCTGCTCGTTTGTTATTCTGTAACAACTCAGCTGTTACTGATGGTACTGAAGTTGACTGGGACGACATCCACAAGTTCCTACACTTTATTGATCGTCTTGAGGTCCTTGTGGGGCGTTTCAATGGTGGAAGGCCACGTGGGATATGTGTGCCACTGCTGCACTCGTTGAACAGGTCCAACTGTGTCGAGAAACTTATGGTTCAAGCTATTTTCTGTTATATATGTTGTTCATAAACTATTGCTTATACACAGTTTTACAGTTGTGATCTTCTTGAAACAGAAACTGCCCAGTTCTATTGTTCCTATACAGATGCCTGACCATGGTCGGGTCAGACTTGCGCTTGGTCACAACATGATGTTTATGTCGACCTACTCCATTCCCCTTGGAGGTGAAAAGATACTTATTCATGGGTGATCTCAAATAATGAAGACCCGTCCATCTTGGAGAATAGAACAGAAGATTATGTTCCTACTTTTCCATGGATCTAAAGCGAATATCCTGTTTATTGACCACATTGCGAGATGAAGCCACTTTCAGAAGGTTGTGGATGCGCGGGGTGGCGCCTGGGCCTTGTCCTGGGGCTTGGCGGCCTCACCATCGGTTAATTGTAGGCAAAGTAGCACTGTTCGAGGCGTGCTTTGTGCGGTTGAACCTGTATAAGTACTCATACTGCTTTCAGCTATGGTTGTCAAGTACCCCTGCTCATTTCAGTTAAGGTTGTTAAGTACTCCTGCTGCTTTTAGAATCTATCGTGTTTCTTCGGTCCTGTCTTCCTCCAGCCGCCAAAACCAAACCAGCGCCGGCGGGGCAGCCTGCTTCTGCCTCCCATGGCTGGCTGCGCCTCAGCGCACGCATCGCCGCCCCACCGTCTCCTAAATCGTTAATGCTGACGTCCGAGGCCTCGCCGTCGTCCTCCGCGCGCTTTGGTGCGCTCGCCGCGGCGCCGCCCTCTCGCATTGTCAACATGGTCAACAAACAACAGGAATCTGCAGAAGTACGTGGAGAGGATGACATTAGGGCCCACCATGTCAGCGTATGGAAAAATAAAATGCTTCCTCCTAATGTTTTCCTGACATCTGGGACCCACGACATTGTGAGCGTATATAGTCAATAGACACGAGAACAGCACAAGATCGGCTGACACCTGGGACATAGCAGCTCGAGCAGTATTTTTTTTGTTATTGTTGTGACGGAGCAGGGTTTGAACTGGGCTGTGGCCCATCTAGCCCAGGTTTATATTTTATGTTCACCATGTGACCAGCCCAGCTATTTTTTCTTTGTGAAAATGAGCCCAGTTTATTTTTTCTGAAGAATACCCAATCCAGGCCTACTTATGTTTCTACGCCCTGATGGGCTGCAACTCTTTCAAGACGCCTGCAAATCTTCAAAGTAATATGAAATGGGTTGTAAATATAAAAACAGATGACAAATTGGCAATTACTTTATAATTTCTGAATTTTTTCACATTTTCAGATTCCTATTTCACTGGGCATTAACCTAATTTAAATATATCTTCAAAGTGCTTTAAATCTGGCTCGACATTTCGGTATTAAAAATAGTTTGGAACCCACAGAAATATGCGAAATTGGCCCTGGCCAACCAAAAAAACGGACTGCAATAAATTGCATAAGAAGTCGCAATGAGCTATATATAAATTATTAAAAAAGAGGGAATGGTCTGACTTATGGGCCTATTAAGTTGACGCGTATGCAAGATTTTTTTAGTTATTATATACGTCAACAAACGATTCTAGCAGGCGTAACCGTTGGATGTCAATCCACCGGCCGTTGTGTTTCTTCAATCTCTGATCTTCTTGCTACAGCCGCCAAATTCAGCGCCGGCGGGACCGCCTGCTCTCGCCTCCCGTGCAGGCCTCACCGTCCCCTACTACTCCCACCGCTAGCGAGGGCATCCGTCTACTCACCCACACCCCCTGTTATTCTGCGGCGACGGCAGCCTCACACCGCAGCCGAACCAGTGAACCCTCGTACTCCTCTCCGCGTGGGCATCCACTGCCGCGTCTTCCCCGGCTCCGCGTCGTTCCCTTCCTTGGCCTCGCCGTCATCCACCGCCCTGGTGCTCTCGGCGCGGCATGGTCAACGTGTTCAAGGAACGACTTCCATCGGAAGAGTACTGTCGTGGAGAGGCTAACAGCTCGGTCCACGGTAGCCGCAAGGAAGTGCCTCCTTATTACGCGGAAAATAATTATTCCTCCACCTGACAGCAGGGACCCACCGGACGGGCAACTGTATTTCGCGAAAAAACGTTTCCCCCTGACTGTTGGGACCCACCAGCTACATCTTCGCACGCAAGGAAGTGCGTCCGGGCAAAAAAACGATTCACCCCCCTGACTGCTGGGACCCACCAGCTACATCTTCGCACGCAAGGAAGTGCCTGACAGTCGGGACCCACCTGGTCGAAGCGTACGTAGTGTTGTCATTCTGGTCACGAACGTGTACGTACATACTGGTCGATGTAGAGGCGCGCACGTGTCGTAGTAGAGGCGCGCACGTAGCATGTACACGTACGTACAGCGGCCAGTGTGCAAGAAAGAAAATACGGCCACGTACATACATACGGGCAGGGTCTCGAACGCCTAGTCGCGCATACGTACGGCCAGGGCTCGTGTGCATGGCTGGGTCGGAACGGAGAAACAACGTCGTCGTCGTGTTCATGGGGAGCCAACCGGCTGGGTCGGAACGGAATGTGTCGTCGTGTTCATCGGGAGGGCTTGTGAAAGATCGTGGATGTCGCCTAGAGGGGGGGTGAATAGGCGCTTTAAAATAATTACGGTTTAGGCTTGAACAAATGCGGAATAAACCTAGCGGTTATTTTGTCAAGCACAAAACCTACAACAACTAGGCTCACCTATGTGCACCAACAACATATGCTAAGCAAGATAAACAACTAGGTGATAGCAAGATATATGACAAGAAACAATATGGCTATCACAAAGTAAAGTGCATAAGTAAAGGGCTCGGGTAAGAGATAACCGAGGCACGCGGAGACGACGATGTATCCCGAAGTTCACACCCTTGCGGATGCTAATCTCCGTTTGGAGCGGTGTGGAGGCACAATGCTCCCCAAGAAGCCACTAGGGCCACCGTAATCTCCTCACGCCCTCGCACAATGCAAGATGCCGTGATTCCACTAAGGGACCCTTGAGGGCGGTCACCGAACCCGTACAAATGGCAACCCTTGGGGGCGGTCACCGAACCCGTACACTTTGGCAACCCTTGGGGGCGGTCACCGGTACCCGTCAAATTGCTCGGGGCGATCTCCACAACCTAATTGGAGACCCCGACGCTTGCCCGGAGCTTTACACCACAATGATTGAGCTCCGAACACCACCAACCGTCTAGGGCGCCCAAGCACCCAAGAGGAACAAGCTCAAGGGCACCAAGCACCCAAGAGTAATAAGCTTCTCAACTTGTAACTTCCACGTATCACTATGGAGAACTCAAACCGATGCACCAAATGCAATGGCAAGGGCACACGGAGTGCCCAAGTCCTTCTCTCTCAAATCCCACCGAAGCAACTAATGCTAGGGAGGAAAATGAGAGGAAGAACAAGAAGGAGAACACCAAGAACTCCAAGATCTAGATCCAATGGGTTCCCCTCACATAGAGGAGAAAGTGATTGGTGGAAATGTGGATCTAGATCTCCTCTCTCTTTTCCCTCAAAAACTAGCAAGAATCCATGGAGGGATTGAGAGTTAGCAAGCTCGAAGAAGGTCAACAATGGGGGAAGAACACGAGCTCAAAGGATGAGGTTCATTGGGGAAGAAGACCTCCTTATATAGTGGGGGGAACAATCCAACCGTTACCCCCACTTCAGCCCCGCAGAGAGCGGTACTACCGCATGGCCAGCGGTACTACCGCTTGCCCCTATAAGCGGTACTACCGCTCCCCCTCGCGGTACTGCCGCTGGGCCCAGAGCGGTACTACCGCGGTGGCAGGGCGGTACTACCGCAAACGAGCGGTACTACGGCCCCCACTGCCGCGGCTAGTACCGTAGAACCCGACACAAAAAAGACCCCTCGAATCGAGGCGGTACTAGCACGAGACCGCAGCGGTACTACGGCTGGGGGCTACCAGCGGTACTACCGCTCTGGAGCGGTACTACCGCTCTAGAGCGGTACTACTGCTTGTAGCACCCAAGCGGTACTACCGCTCCGGCCTGCGGTACTACCGCTAGGAAACCAAAACTGCCATAACTTCTGCATATGAGCTCCGAATTGAGCAAACTCAAGCTTGTTGGATAGAGGAAGACGAGTAGCATCAAAACAACGAATAGTAAGAAGAGGCAGGGGAGGTATGCCAACAAATAGAGGAGTGAAACCTCCAACTGAGAAGAACCGGCATAACCTCCAACATCAAAAACATCATAGAAGATGCGAGTGAACTCCGTTTTCGATGAACTCGAGCTTGTCATCAAGATGACCATAAGCTCCAAAACTCACAAAGAGAAGAACCAAACAAGAACCAATAAAGATGATGCAAGGATGCAATGGTTTGAGCTCTCTATGAACGATACGATCAAGCTACTCATCGAGAGCCCCCCTTGATAGTACGGCAATCGATCCTATAAGCCGGTCTCCCACCTACCATCATGAGACCGGTAAAATAGAAAACCTATCAAGAGCAAACCTTTGCCTTGCACATGGTCCACTTGAGCTAGATGATGACGATCTTGCCTCCCTCAAGTTGGACCACCTTTCTTGGTTGCGTTGGCTCGATGAAGACTAGTTGATTGCTCCCCCATGCTCCACTATGGGTGAGCCACTCTTCCGCACATCTTCACAAGTCCATTGTCACCGCAATGGACGGCAAGCTTCAAGCATTTGATCTCTTCATGATGCTTCACTTGAACTTACACACCGCAACATCTTCACAAGTCCATTGTCACCACAATGGACGGCAAGCTTCAAGCATTTGATCTCTTCATGATGCTTCACTAGAACTTGCACACTGCAACCTAACCCCACAAAGAACTCTCACGAAGATCATGGGTTAGTACACAAAGCATAATTGACAATCCTCGCCACACCATGGGATCGCTTGATCCCTCTCGGTACATCTTCTACGCTTTGTGAGTTGATAAAGTTGATTCACTCTTGACTTAGTCTTGATCAACCATGAATCTTTTCAACTCTCTTCATTTGGATGATGTCTTGAAGATACACATGAATGATCACACAATCTTCTTCTCCAAGACATGCTTGCAATAAGCTCAACTCTCACATGACCAATCTTTGGATAATTCCTTAATAACACCTTGGTCACCACATAAACTCCTTGAAACCAACACATGAACTTCAAGAAATGCCTATGGACAAATCCTTCAAATATAACTCAAGGCAACCATTAGTCCATAGAGATTGTCATCAATTACCAAAACCAAACATGGGGGCACCGCATGTTCTTTCAGCTTGGACGAAACAGCCGATGGAAACGAGGCTTGGCGTACCGCAGAATAGAGGAAACGGTCTTGTGTTCGACCGGCCACGTTCGAAACGGGATCCTGTTCATCAAGAGGGGTCTGGCGTACTGCAAAACGGAGGAAACGGACCTCCTACAGTCGAAACGGGGGTCCTGTTGATCAGGAGGGGTGTGGCGTACCGCAAAACGGAGGAAATGTACTTGTGTTGGAGCGCTACGGTCGAAACGGGGGTCCTGATCATCGGGAGGGGTGTGGCGTACCGCAAAACGGGACTCCACGGGATACTGTTCATCTCCACCGTCGACCCCCTCTAGCCTCCACGGGCTACTGTTCATCCACCGTCGACCTCCTCCAGCCTCCACCTGCGACTGTTCATCCACGGGCTCCTGTTCATCCAGCCTCCACCGCGCGCTACTCCACCGGCTACTGTTCAACCAGCCCTCTCCACGGGCTCCTATTCAACCACCCCTCCACGGGCTACTGTTCATCCTGCCCTCCACCGTCTACTATTCATCCTGCCCTCCACGGGGTCCTGTTCACCCAGCCCCAACCGGCTCGAACGATCGGGGTCCTGTTCATCCACCCCCACCGGGAACTGTTCATCCAAACCCCCCAGCAACGCTCACTTCTCATCCAGAGGCAATGCCACGGGGTCCTGTTCATCCACCCCCACCGGGAACTGTTCATCCAAATCCCCCCAGCAACACTCACTGTTCATCCAGAGGCAGCATCGATCGGCTTCAGTTAGCAGCAGTAGCGGAGGAATCGCTCGATCGGGTTCAGTTAACAGCCATCGATCGATCGCTCGGGTTCAGTAACGCATAGCCTGCAGTGCAATCGCTCGGGTTCAGTTAGAGCCCAACGCCTCGCTCGAGTTCAGTTAGAGCCCAACGCCTCGCACACACACGCGCGTACGTACAAGAGAAACGCGCATCGCTCGGCCCCCGACCACCCACCGTAACCGGGAACTCCCCGATATTTTCCGCGCCCTCGCTTCTACCATGGTTTTTTCCTTCATGGACAGCCTAAAGAATGTCATGCACTGCGTCTCCGGCCCGCCCAGGACGAAAAGCCCATTTTTTGTCATTATTTTTTGTCATAGAAGTAGGACCCCACCACATCTATGATGATACCGGGTTTCGTCACAATTATCGTCATAGAAGTGTCATAAGTATGACAAAAGATTTTCGTTCGGCCCAAAATGTCACGGATGTGTCATTTTTGGTAGTGTATAGAGGCGCCGCACACCCTCTTTGCTTCACTGATGAAGTAATGGATCATGAATTCCCAGAAGGGTTCAAACCCGTAAACATCGAATCATACGATGGAACAACCGATCCCGCGGTATGGATCGAGGATTTTATTCTCCACATCCACATGGCCCGCGGGGATGATCTTCACGCCATCAAATACCTCCCACTAAAACTCAAAGGGCCAGCTCGGCACTGGCTAAACAGTCTGCCTGAAAATTCCATTGGCAGCTGGGAGGACTTGGAGGAAGCTTTCCTTGACAACTTCCAAGGTACATATGTCTGGCCACCAGATGCCGATGACTTAAGCCACATAGTCGAACAGCCTCGAGAGTCAGCCAGGAAATTCTGGACTAGGTTCCTAACTAAAAAGAACCAGATCGTCGACTGTCCAGATGCCGAATTTCTAGCGGCCTTTAAACATAGCATCCATGACGAATGGCTCGCCCGCCACGTCGGCTAGGAAAAGCCGAAGTCCATGGCAGCCCTCACGGCACTTATGACCCGCTTCTGTGCGGGTGAGGATAGCTGGCTGGCCCGTAGCAAAAACACAGCAAGCGAAATAGGCACCTTCGAGGGGGAAAATAGCAACGGCAAGCTCCAACGCAACAGACACAAACGCCGAAGCAATGGCGACAACATCGAGGACACGGCAGTCAATGCCGGATTCAGTGGTTCCAAGTCCGGTCAGTGGAAGAAGCCATATAAAAGAAAAAATCAGGGACCATCCAGCTTGGATCGCATACTCGATCGTCCGTGCCAAATCCATGGCACCCTAGATAAACTAGCCAATCATACCAACAGAGATTGTTGGGTTTTCAAAGAGGCCGGCAAATTAAATGCCAAGAACAGGAAAAGGGATCGCAAAGCGATGACAATGACGAGGAGCCCCGGCAACCGAACACAGGGGGACAAAGAAGTCCCCCCAGGTCAAAACGGAGAACATGGTATATGCTACACACATCCCCAAGAGGGAGCGCAAGCGCGTGCTCAGGGACGTCTATGTGATAGAGCCAGTCGCCCCAAAATTTAATCCATGGTCGTCATGCCCGATCACTTTTGATCGACAGGACCATCCGACCAGTATCCATCATGCGGTTCAGCTGCATTGGTCCTTGACCCAATAATTGATGGATTCCACCTCACACGAGTCCTTATGGACGGCGGCAGCAGCCTGAACCGGCTCTATCAGGATACAGTGCGCAAAATGGGCATTAACCCATCACGGATCAAGCCCACAAAGACCACCTTGAAAGGAGTCATACCAGGTGTAGAGGCCCACTGCACGGGCTCAATTACGCTAGAGGTTGTCTTCGGATCTCTGGACAACTTCCGAACCGAAGAGTTAATCTTTGATATCTCGCAGCGGCTATCATGCACTGCTCGAACAAACCGCATTTGCTCGATTCAATGCGGTGCCTCATTATGCTTACCTCAAGCTCAAGACGCCCAGGCCACGCGGCATCATAACAGTTAATGGAAACACGGAACGCTCCCTCCATACAGAAGAGCACACCGCTGCCTTAGCAGCAGAAGTACAGAGCGGCCTTCTCAAGCAGAACTTTAATTTGGCTGCCAAGCCCCCGGACACCGTTAAGAGGGTCCGGACCATTCTGCAACAGGACAACTCGGCTTGTCAAGAGCTCGACTAGCAATTCGGCCTCCGTCCCAGCCCCAATCAAGTGACGGCATTTGTACCGCGTGTACATAACTACGCACTCAAAATACCATGGGCATAGACGGAGGCATACCTACCTTGTGATCCATAGTACGGCTCGACCGCTCCCGGACACATATACTTTCATAGTTTATCTTTCCCCTTTTCACGTCCCTTTTCCGCAGGCTTTCCCTGATGGCTTGATCACCGGTCCTGTCAAAGGATAAACACACCAAGCTGGCAAGAAGCACAAGCGTACCGGGGAATTTCTAGGTGTTTTCTTTAATGATCACTCTACATGTTTTCAGGACCCACACACAGCTCTCCCTTGGTCATGGCATGTCAAATAGCCTGTTGCTTATCGCACTATACGTATCAATGCGCTTTGACATATTAATAAAATTGCAATGGAAACAATTTTGCGGCCCAAATTTTAGGGCCCCAGCTAATTAACTTTTGCGCCTTGTTTATTTTCCTTTTTCTATTGACAACCTTATCAGTTAGCACCCGTACACTCCGGTACATTTCATATTCGCCAGGGGCTTTATAGCGCCCCGCAATACGGGAACAAAGTCCGAACACTTTTTACAGTATAGTTCGGCACCCCAAATTTAGCATTATATGCATTGGCTCCGAATCATGTGTTTGGTCAATAGTTGGGTTGCCCGGCTCCTGTGCTTGCTATCTTACGTTCTGCTATATCGGCTAAGGTAGTAAAGGGAGAACTACTACGATTGTGCCCTGGTTTACCCGATAGAGCACCTCAGTAGAGAAAGCTGAAAACTGATTGTCATGATGCGGCGAGAGCCGGTCAGCTCTTCGGAGGTCTCGAATCGTTAGAGATTTTTTCCGCATTATGCGAGGGATTGGTACTAACCCGATCAGGCGCTTATTGCACTCTAGTTCGGATACTAGGGGCTGCACCAACATTTTTATTGTCAAACTCCTATGGCTAAGTGAGGGCGTTAAAGCCGCATAGTCTGATTGCCTGGTTCGTTGCGCTAAACAACTCCTTCAAGGACCATATAATTGGATCAAGAGTGTTTAGATTCCATCCCGAACACCCCCGTACTACCTACGTGGGGGCAGAAGCCAACGACTGGCCAACCCTCAGATTTCATACAACACGACCGCACAGGAGGTAAAAAATTTGATATTACATAAACAACTTTGTTTGATCATACAAGGCCGTGACAACATGAATGTATTCATTCCAAAATAATGTCTTTCGCACATTGCGTCGCGAAAATGCGAGACCCCTCCAGGACGTCTCGAAACTATCGCTCGGGTGTGCGGTGCTCCTTGCCCTCAGGCGGCCCCTTGGTCGCTAACTTGACGGCGTCCATCTTCGCCCACCACACCTTGACATAGGCGAAGGCCAGGCGCGCGCCCTTGATGCAGACCGACCGCTTGACGACGTCCAGCCGAGGACAGGCATTCACCAGCCGCTTCATGAGGTCGAAGTGACTGTTGGCTATAGCTTCGGCAGGCCACAGCCGGATTATCAAATCCTTCATGGCCAGTTCGGCCATCCTATGCAGCTCGACCAGCTGTTTCAGCTGATCGGTGAAGGGCACTGGATGTTCTAGCGCAAGGTACTGCGACCGGAACAGCTTCTCCGTCGAGCTCCCTTCTTCTGCCCGGAAGAACTCCGCAGCGTCTGACACGCTGCGCGGCAGGTCCGCAAACGCCCCTGGGGAACTCCGAATTCGGGTTAGTAAGAAATACTTCTTCTTCACATACTTGCTTTGCATACTAAACGCCTTACCCGCTGCTATCTTCTTGGCCTCCTGGATCTCCTGGAGGGTGCCCTGGGCTTCAACCCGGGCCTCTTCCGCACTTTGGCGAGCCTTGGCGAGTTCGGCTCTCGAGCCGAAACATCACCCTCCAAGGCATCGCACTTTTTCACCGCGTCCTGGAGCTCTTGCTGAACCTCCTTGGCAGCTTTCTCCTCGGCTTCGGCCAGGGCCTTTTTCAGGGCCTCGACCTCGGACGTCGCTCCTACACAAATCATGACATCACAGTCAATACACATCATTTATTCTTTCTGAATATATAGCAAGTCATTGCATACCTTGCCGCTCTTCCAGCTGCTTCCTCGCTTGGCCAAGCTCTCCTTCGGCCCGCTCCAGCTTCTGCTTCAGTCCAGAGACTTCGGCAGTGCGTGAGGTCGTAGCTAGCAACGACGCCTGCTTATTGATACAAACACACATTTAGTTAGTTCCCTGCAAAAATCAATTGATCCTCTGTCCGGCTTTTCTTTTCGAACACCGGACAGTGTCTCAGGGGCTACTGTCTATATTGGGACTTTTTCTTTTTTTGCGTCGTTTACCTCAAAACCTGTCAGCAGGCAGCTGCAGGCTTCGGTCAGTCCGCTTTTGACGGACTGAACCTTCTCAATTACCATACCCATAAGGATACGGTGCTCATCCACAATAGAAACGCCTCGTAGCGCTTCCAGCAGATTGTCCCGTGCCTCTGGTTGGACGGAGGTCACCGGCGGGATGGGCGCGCCTCCTTCTTTCGAGGAAGGCTGCTTGCCCGATTCCGGAGCCTTGTGGGTCTCCGGAACCATATTCGGTTGGGGGCCGAATTGAACCTGGCCCCCATCATCAGTCCCCATGGGGATCTGTTCCCCCATGTGTCCGGCGGCTGAGGTCTCACCCTCCAGTGCCACCTTGGCAACCTCCGGAACCCCTCCCCGGCTAGGAAGGGTCCTTCGGGACGACACCTCAACGTCGCCCTTGGCCGGGGGAGAGTGAGCGGCCGGCGGTGACTCGCTGGCCATCGCCTTCGAATCCAGCGAACCTCCCAACGAGGTTCGCAGGGAGCTGTCGTGGGCCGGACTGCAATGGCATAACTAACCATGTTAATACAATAAGGAGGAAAGGCCAGATACACAGGCGAGCCCGAGTCTGTCAGGACTTACGACGCAGTCAAGGGCTTGCTCCGCAAGGGTCGTTCCGGACTGCCGTCGATGTCCCACGCGGTTTTATCCGCGAGGGAGCCTTTCCCCTTCTTGGGCGCCTCCGCCTCCCGATTTGTGGAGGCCGCCCTCTTCTTCCTCCCCCCCATCAGGGGAGGGTTGCTTTCCTCCTCCTCCTCATCGTCATCTTCGGCGGCGGAGGAGTGAGTCTTGTCTTCGAACATCACGTCCGGAGTACCTTTGCGGCGGAGGCCACCCCGGCCCCCCTTGGCCTTCTTCTCCGGCGGTTGGTAGGGCGCCAGGACCAGCATCTTCGTCAGGAGTGGGATGACTGGCTCTTCGGGCAGCGGAGCCGAACTGTGAATTGGCTCCGCTTTCTCCGAGCATTCCTGAAATGATAAATTAGCAAAATTCAGTTACCCTCCTTGGACAAACAGGTAGAGGGTACGCCCTGAGATTTAAGGGACTTACCGTGCTGGAGGGGTGGGCAGATCGTGCCCACGATCCGAGTCTATGGCCGGCGGCTTCTCATCGCCTTTGAAGAGAAGCTTCCAGGTATCTTCGTGAGTAGTGCCGAAGAGCCTCACCAAGGTCTGGTGCTTCTCCGGATCGAACTCCCATAGAGGGGAAGTTCGGCTTTGGCACGAGAGGATCTGGCGAACCAGCATAACCTGGATGAGGTCGACGAGCTTGATGTTCTTGTTCACCATGCTTTGGATGCGCGTTTGCAGTGCCATCAGCTCATCTGACGAAGACCAATTTGGGCCCTTCTCCATCCAGGAGGTCAGCCGCATTGGAGCCCCGGACTTAAATTCGGGGGCGGCGGCCCAAGTGGCACCGCGTGGCTCTGTGATATAAAACCACAGCTTCTGCCACTCCTTGATAGTCTCCACGAATGTGCCTTGGGGCCATGTGAAGTTGGGCATCTTGCTCACCATGGCTCCCCCGCACTCCGCGTGTTGGCCATCCACCACCTTCGGCTTCACGTTGAAAATTTTGAGCCATAGTCCAAAGTGGGGCTGGATGCGGAGGAAAGCCTCACACACGACAATGAATGCCGAGATGTTGAGGAAGGAGTTCGGGGCTAGATCATGGAAATCTAGCCCGTAATAGAACATTAGCCCGCGGACAAAAGGGTGGAGTGGAAACCCTAGCCCGCGGACGAACTGAGGGAGGAAAACCACCCTCTCGTTGGGTTTTGGTGTGGGGACGACTTCTCCCTTGGCCGGGAGCTGGTGGGTGATCTCTCTCGTCAGATACCCGGCCTCCTGAAGCTCGGCGATGTCCTTCTCCTTGACGGAGGAGGCCATCCACTTGCCCTGACCTCCGGATCCGGACATGGTTGGGTGTTTGCTTGGAATGGAAAATACGAGGACTTGGGCACTGGAGCTCGAGAATGGAAGGGCGGAGGAAGAAAGAAGACGTGGGTGAAGAAGTGGAAATCCTTATCCCCTTATAAAGGCAGTAAATATTGAACGCCTCCCCGCTCGCCTTAAAACTCGCCTATTCCCAAGGGCTGTGTAAACGGCACAGTTGGATTACCCACGCCCGTATTGATGAGAATAATGCAATAAGGGGACATGATCTCTGCTTTGACAAGACGTGCCAAGGGAAACCGCATCTCGAAACGCAGAACGGCAGACGAAAATGGTTCGAAATAATGACCGGGCGGATGTGATGTCATCTTGCAAAAAGTTGTTAGCGGATTGGACTCATGAAATATTATACTCTCTGCGGCAGTGTGTGTGGTACTTGTGTTGCAGATCCGGACACGTTCGTTGCGTCCAAAGACTATCTTGGAGTATTCGGAAGGAGTAACCCGCCTTGCAATGCCGAAGACAATCTGCGCGCCGGACACCTCGTCATTGAAGTCTGGTTCAGGGGCTACTGAGGGAGTCCTGGACTAAGGGGTCCTCGGACGTCCGGCCTGTTAGTCGTGGGCCGGACTGATGGGCTGTGAAGATATAAAGACCGAAGAACTCTACCCGTGTCCGGATGGGACTCTCCTTGGCGTGGAAGGCAAGATTGGCGATCAAATATGTAGATTCCTTTCTCTGTAACCGACCTTGTGTAAACCTAGATCCTCCCGGTGTCTATATGAACCGGAGGACTTAGTCCGGAGGAAGACACTCATTACCATAGTCATACAGGCTAGACTTCTAGGGTTTAGCCATTGCGATCTCGAGGTAGATCAAATCTTGTAATACTCATATTCATCAAGATCAATCAAGCAGGAAGTAGGGTTTTACCTCCGTAGAGAGGGCCCGAACCTGGGTAAACATTGTGTCCCCCGTCTCCTATTACCATCATCCTTAGACACACAGTTCGGGACCCCCTACCCGAGATCCGCCGGTTTTGACACCGACACTAAGCACCTCTCCCATTGCAAGAAAAACCAATCTAGTTGGCCAAACCAAACCGATAGTTCGAAGAGAAATACAAAGATATCTTAATCATGCATAAAAAAGTTCAGTGAAGACTCAAATAATATTCATAGATAATCTAATCATAAATCCACAATTCATCAGATCTCAACAAACGGACCGCAAAAGAAGGTTACATCGAATAGATCTCCAAGAACATAAAGGAGAACATTGTATTGAAGATCAAAGAGAGAGAAGAAGCCATCTACCTACTTAGCTATGGCCCCGTAGGTCTGTGGTAAACTACTCACACATCATCGGAAGGGCAGAAAGGTTGGTGTAGAGGCCCTCCGTGATTGAATCCCCCTCTGGCGGAGTGCCGGAAAAGGCCCCAAGATGGGATCTCACGAGAACGGAAGCTTGCGGCGGTGGAAAAGTACTTTTTGTGTGCCCTCTGGTGTAGGGGGGATATTTGCGGATTTATAGTGCAAAGACTAGGGTTGGAAGGGCTACGAGGGGCCCACAAGCCAGGGGGCGCGCCCCCACGGCTTGGGGCCGCCTCGTAGGTCTTCTGTCCTCCTCTCCAAGTTTCGTGGGTTTGTTCTGGTCCAAGAAAAAACACCGTAAAGTTTTATTCCGTTTGGACTCCATTTGATATTCCTTTTCTGTAAAAGTCAAAAACAAGAAAAAAAACAAAAACTGGCACTGGGCTCTAGGTTAATAAGTGTGTCCCAAAAATAATATAAAATAGCATATTAATGCATATAAAACATCCAAATATAATAGCATGGAACAATAAAAACTTATATATACGTTGGAGACGTATCAAGCATACCCAAGCTTAATTCCTGCTCGTCCTCGAGTAGGTAAATGATAAAAACAGAATTTTTGATGTGAAATGCTACCTAACATATTTATCAATGCAATTTTACTTATTGTGGTATGAATGTTCAGATCCATAAGATTCAAAACAAAAGTTTAATATTGATATAAAAACAATAATAGTTTAAGCATACTAATAAAGCAATCATGTCTTCTCAAAGTAACATGGCCAAAGAAAGTTATCCCTACAAAATCATATAGTCTGGCTATGCTCCATCTTCATCACACAAGATATTTCATCATGCACAACCCCGATGACAAGCCAAGCAATTGTTTCATACTTCTAATGTTCTCAAGGTTTTTCAACTTTCACGCAATACATGAGCGTGAGCCATGGATATAGCACTATAGGTGGAATAGAATATGGTGGAGGTTGTGAGGAGAAGACAAAAAGGAGAAAGTCTCACATTAACTAGGCAAATCAATGGGCTATGGATATGCCCATCAATTGATATTGATGCAAGTGAGTAGGGATTGCCAAGCAACAGACGAACTAGAGCTATAAGTCTATCAAAGCTCGAAAAGAAACTAAGTGGGTGTGCATCCAACTAGATTGCTCATGAAGACCTAGGGCAATTTGAGGAAGCCCATCATTGGAATATACAAGCCAATTTATATAATGAAAAATTCCCACTGGTGTATGAAAGTGACAAAATAGGAGACTCTCTATCATGAAGAACATGGTGCTACTTTGAAGCACAAGTGTGGAAAAAGGATAGTAACATTGTCCCTTCTCTCTTTTCTCTCATTTTTTTGTTTGGGATCTTTGGCCTCTTTTTTTATTTTTGGGCTCTTTGGCCTATTTTATTTTTAAGTCCAGAGTCTTATCCCAACTTGTGAGGGAATCACAGCTTCCATCATCCGTTCCTCACATGGGACAATGCTCTAGTAATGATTATCAAACTTTTATTTACTTACAACTCAAGAATTACAACTCGATACTAGATCAAGATATGACTCTATATGAATGCCTCCGGCGGTGTATCGAGATGTGCGATGATCAAGAGTGACATGTATAAAATATATTAATGGTGGCCAAGCCAGAAATACTATGCCAACTACATGATCATGCAAAGCAATATGACAATGATGATATGTGTCATAATAAACGAAACGTTGGAAGTTGCATGGCAATATATCTCGGAATGGCTATGGAAATGCCATAATAGGTAGTTATAGTGGCTATTTTGAGGAAGGGTATTTGGTGGGTTTAATGCACCGGCGAAAGTTGCGCAGTACTAGAGAGGCTAGCAATGGTGGAAGGGTGAGAGTGCGTATAATCCATGGACTCAACATTAGTCATAAAGAACTCACATACTTATTGCAAAAATCTATTAGCCATCAAAGCAAAGTACTGATACGCATGCTCCTAGGGGGATAGATTGGTAGGAAAAGACCATCGATCGTCCCCGACCGCCACTCATAAGGAAGACAATAAAAAAATCATGCTCCGACTTCATCACATAACAGTTCACCATACGTGCATGCTACGGAATCACAAACTTTAACACAAGTATTTATACCAATCCACAATTAATCACTAGCCTGACTCTAATATCACCATCTTTATATCTCAAAACAAATGCAAGGAATCAAATTTCTCATATATGCAATGCTCTTATATGAAAGTTTTTATTATATCCCTCTTGGATACCCATCATATTAGGACTAAATTCATAACCTAAGCAAATTACCATGCTGTTTAAAGACTCTAAAAATAATATAAGTGAAGCATGAGAGTTCATCAATTTCTATAAATAAAACCACCGCCGTGCTCTAAAAAAGATATAAGTGAAGTACTAGAGCAACTACCTAGCTCAAAAGATATAAGTGAAGCACATAGAGTATTATAATAAATTCATGATTAATGTGCGTCCCTCTCAAAAGGTGTGTACAGCAAGGATGATTGTGGCAAACTAAAAAGCAACAACTCATATCATACAAGACGCTCCAAGCAAACCACAAAGCATGTGGTGAATAAAAATATAGCCTCAAGTAAATTTACCAATGGATTGAAGCCAAAGGAGAGGATGCCATCCGGGGCATACCCAAGCTTAGATGCTTGGTTGTCCTTGAATATTACCTTGGGGTGCCTTGGGCATCCCCAAGCTTAGGCTCTTGCCACTCCTTCTTCCGTTGTCCACCAGAACTTTACCCAAACTTTGAAACTTCACAATACAAAACTCAACAGGAAACTCGTCAGCTCCGTTAGTATAATAAAATAAATCACCACTTTAGGTACTGTTGTGAACTCATTCTAAATTTATATTGGTGTTATATCTACTTTACTCCAACTTCTCCATGGTTCATAACCCCCGATACTATCCATAGATTCATCAAAACAAGCAAACAACGCATCGAAAACAGAATCTATCAAAAAGAGAACAGTCCGTTGTAATCTGAAACCTTCGTATACTTCTGTAACTCCAAAAATTCTGAAAAATTAGGACAAGATAGGAAATTTGTATATCAATCTTGTGTAGAAACTTCAAGAATTTACCACCTTCCGGCAGCTTAGATCAATTTTGTTACTGGGCGCAAAAGTTTCTGTTTTTCAAGAAAATCAAATCAACTATCACTATGGCCATCCCAAAGGTCTTACTTGGCTCAAACACTAATTAAAAAACTAAAACACAATTACTACAAAAGTAATAATGTGTATTATCATAAAAACAGAAAATAAAAATATTGGGTTGTCTCCCAACAAGCGCTTTTCTTTAAAGCCTTTCAGCTAGGCATTGATAATTTTAATGATGCTCACATGAAAGAAAGCAATTGAAACAGGAAGAGAGCATCATGTAGCATGTGAAAAACAAGTTTAAGTCTAACATACTTCCTATGCATAGGCATTTTATAGGGAAAAGATTTATCAAGAGTTCAAGACAAGCAAGAACTAGCATATGTAAGGAAGAAGAAAAAAATAATAGCAATCTCAACATAACGAGAGGTAATTTAGTAACATGAAAATTTCTACAACCATATTTTCCTCTCTCATAATAATTACCTGTAGGATCATAATCAAATTCAACAATATAACTATCACATAAAATATTCTCTTCATGATCCACATGCATGCAAAGTTGACACTCTTCCAAAATAGTGGGATTATCATCAAATAAAGTCATGACCTCTCCAAGCCCACTTTTATCAAAAAATTCATAAGATTGATCATAATCCAAAGTAGTGGGATCATTATTACCTAGAGTTGACACTCTTACAAACCCACTTTCAATATTATCGCAAACATATCCATCATGCGGATTAAATAAAAATTTCAAGATCATAACAAGCATTATCACCCAATCACAATCATTGCAATAAGTAGTGGACATAGAAAAATCAACATCCCCGAGCTTGGGGTTTTGCATATTATTAGCACAATTGACAGTAATAGGATTTATAATAACATCATTGCAATCATGCTTTTCATTCGAGGAGCTATCGTGAATCACTTCATAAATTTCTTCTTTTAACACTTCATCACAATTTCCAGATTCACGAATTTCAAGCAAAACTTCATAAAGATAATCTAGTGTATTCAACTCACTAGCAATTGGTTCATCATAGTTGGAACTTTTAAATAGATTAGCGAGTGGATGAGGATTTGATGACCCACAAGTATAGTGGATCAATCGTAGTCCTTTCGATAGGTAAGAGTGTCGAACCCAATGAGGAGCAGAAGGAAATGACAATCGGTTTTCAGTAAGGTATTGTCTGCAAGCACTGAAATTGTAAGTAACGAGTAGTTTGGTAGCAAGAGAATTTGTAACAACAAGTAACGGGAATGATAGCAAAAGTGCAGCAAGTTAGCTCAATCCTTTTGAGGCAAAGGATAGGCCAAAACGGTCTCTTATGATAAGCAAAGCATTCTTGAGGGTACACGGGAATTTCATCTAGTCACATTCATCATGTTGGTTTGATTTGTGTTCGCTACTTTGATAATTTGATATGTGGGTGGACCGGTGCTTAGGTGTTGTTCTTACTTGAACAAACTCCTAATTATGATTAACCCCCTCGCAAGTATCCGCAACTACGAGAAAAGTATTAAGATAAAATCTAACCATAGCATTAAACTTTGGGATCCAAATCAGCCCCTTACGAAATAGCGCATAAACTAGGTTTAAGATTTTGTCACTCTAGCAACCCATTATCTAATAACTACTCCACAATGCATTCCCTTAGGCCCAAATATGGCGAAGTGTCATGTAGTCGACGTTCACATGACACCACTAAGGGAATCACAACATACATATTATCGAAATATCGAACACATATCAAGTTCACATGATTACTTACAACATGATTTCTCCCGTCACCTCAAGAACAAAAGTAACTACTCACAAGTGATAAACATGTTCATGATCAGAGCGGTATTAAATAGCATAATGGATCTGAACATATAATCTTCCACCAAATTAACCATTGTTGGGTAACGTAGCAATAATTCAAAATTTTCCTACGTGTCACCAAGATCAATCTAGGAGATGCTAGCAACGAGAGAGAGGGAGTGCATCTTCATACCCTTGAAGATCGCTAAGCGAAAGCGTTACAAGAACGCGGTTGATGGAATCGTACTCGCGGCGATTCAAATCGCGGAAGATCCGATCTAGCGCCGAACGGACGACGCCTCCGCGTTCAACAAACGTACAGCCCGGGGACGTCTCCTCCATCTTGATCCAGCAAGGGGAGAGGAGAAGTTGAGGGAGAACTCCAGCAGCTTGACGGCGTGGTGGCGATGGAGCTCGTGGTTCTCCAGCAGAGCTTCGCTAAGCACTACGGAGGAGGAGGAGGAGTTGGAGGAGGAGAGGGTTGCGCCAGGCAAGGGGTGCGGCTGCCCTCTCTCTCCCTCACTATATATAGGGGGAAGGGGGTGGAGGAGGCGCCCTAGGGTTCCCTAGGGGAGGGGCGGCAGCCACAGGGGAAACCCTAGATGGGTTTGGGCGCCCCCACCCTTGGGAAACTTGCCCCCCAAGCCGGGAGGGGTGGCTGCCCTAGGGGAGGCGCCCCCACCTCTCCACGTTACGTGAGAGGGGTTGGGAGGGGCGCACAGCCCCTTAGTGGGCTGGTGTGCCCCCTCCCCTTGGCCCATAAGGCCCCCCAACGCTTGCTGGGGCCTCCGAAACACCTTTCGGTCACGCTGGTCGTCACCCGGTACTCCCAGAACAATTTCGGACTCCAATACCCTTCGTCCAATATATCGATCTTCACCTCCGGACCACTCCGGAGTTCCTCGTCACGTCCGGGATCTCATCCGGGACTCCGAACAACCTTCGGTAACCACATACTATTTCCCATAACAACTCTAGCGTCACCGAACCTTAAGTGTGTAGACCCTACGGGTTCGGGAACCATGCAGACATGACCGAGACACCTCTCCGGCCAATAACCAATAGCGGGATCTGGATACCCATATTGGCTCCCACATGTTCCACGATGATCTCATCGGATGAACCACGATGTCGGGGATTCAATCAATCCCGTATACAATTCCCTTTGTCTATCGGTATGTTACTTGCCCGAGATTCGATCGTCGGTATCCCAATACCTCGTTCAATCTCGTTACCGGCAAGTCTCTTTACTCGTTCCGTAACGCATGATCCCGTGGCTAACTCATTAGTCACATTGAGCTCATTATGATGATGCATTACCGAGTGGGCCCAGAGATACCTCTCCGTCATACGGAGTGACAAATCCCAGTCTCGATTCGTGCCAACCCAACAGACACTTTCGGAGATACCTGTAGTGCACCTTTATAGCCACCCAGTTACGTTGTGACGTTTGGTACACCCAAAGCATTCCTACGGTATCCGGGAGTTGCACAATCTCATGGTCTAAGGAAACGATACTTGACATTAGAAAAGCTCTTAGCAAACGAACTACACGATCTTGTGCTATGCTTAGGATTGGGTCTTGTCCATCACATCATTCTCCTAATGATGTGATCCCGTTATCAATGACATCCAATGTCCATGGTCAGGAAACCATAACCATCTATTGATCAACGAGCTAGTCAACTAGAGGCTTACTAGGGACATGTTGTGGTCTATGTATTCACACATGTATTACGGTTTCCAGTTAATACAATTATAGCATGAACAATAGACAATTATCATGAACAAGGAAATACAATAATAACCATTTTATTATTGCCTCTAGGGCATATTTCCAACAGTCTCCCACTTGCACTAGAGTCAATAATCTAGTTCACATCACTATGTGATTGTAATGAATCCAACACCCATGGGGTTTGTTCATATCTCGCTTGTGAGAGAGGTTTTTAGTCAACGGGTCTGAACCTTCCAGATCCGTGTGTGCTTTACAAATCTCTATGTCATCTTGTAGATGCAGCTACCACGCGCTACTTGGAGCTATTCCAAATAACTGCTCTACTATACGAATCCGGTTTACTACTCAGAGTCATCTGGATTAGTGTCAAAGTTTGCATCGACGTAACCCTTTACGACGAACTCTTTTCCACCTCCATAATCGAGAAAATTCCTTAGTCCACTAGATTACTAAGGATAAGTTCGACCGCTGTCATGTGATCCATTCCTGGATCACTCTTGTACCCCTTGACTGACTCATGGCAAGGCACACTTCAGGTGCGGTACACAGCATAGCATACTGTAGAGCCTACGTCTAAAGCATAGGGGACGACCTTCGTCCTTTCTCTCTCTTCTGCCGTGGTCATGTTTTGAGTCTTACTCAATACTCACACCTTGTAACACAGCCAAGAACTCCTTCTTTGCTGATCTATTTTGAACTCCTTCAAAATCTTGTCACGGTATGTATTCATTTGAAAGTACTATTAAGCGTTTTTGATCTATCCTTATAGATCTTGATGCTCAATGTTCAAGTAGCTTAATCCAGGTTTTCCATTGAAAAACACTTTTCAAATAACCCTGTATGCTTTCCAGAAATTCTACATCATTTCTGATCAACAATATGTTAACAACATATACTCATCAAAAATTCTATAGTGCTCCCACTCACTTCTTTGGAAATACAAGTTTCTCATAAACTTTGTAAAAACCCAAAATCTTTGATCATCTCATCAAAGCATACATTCCAACTCCGAGATGCTTACTCCAGTCCTTAGAAGGATTGCTGGAGCTTTGCATACTTGTTAGCATCTTTCAGGATTGACAAAACCTTCTGGTTGTATCACATACAACCTTTCCTCAAGAAAATCGTCGAGGAAACAATGTTTTTGACATCCTATCTGCAAGATTTCATAAATAATGCAGTAACTGCTAATATAATTCCAACGGACTCTTAGCATCGCTACGAGTGAGAAATCTCATCGTAGTCAACTCCTTGAAGTTGTCGGAAAACATCTTAACGACAAGTCGAGCTTTCTTAATGGTGACACTTACCATCATTGTCCATCTTCCTTTTAAAATCCATCTGCACCCAACAACCTTACGACCATCAGGTAGTTCTTCCAAAGTCTATACTTTGTTTTTATACATGGATCCTCTCTCAGATTTTATGGCCTCGAGCCATTCGTCGGAATCTGGGCCCACCATTGCTTCTCCATAGATCGTAGGTTCATTGTTGTCTAGCAACATGACTTCCAAGATAGGATTACATACCACTCTTAATTAGTACACATCCTTGTCGTCCTACGAGGTTTGGTAGTGACTTGATCCGAAGTTTCATGATCACTATCATAAGCTTCCACTTCAATTGGTGTATGTGCCACATGAACAACTTCTTGTGCCCTGCTACACACTAGTTGAAGTGACGGTTCAATAACCTCATCAAGTCTCCACCATCCTCCCACTCAATTATTTCGAGAGAAACTTTTCCTCGAGAAAGGACCCATTTCTAGAAACAATCACCTTTGCTTCCAGATCTAAAATAGGAGGTATACCCAACTGTTTTGGGTATTCTATGAAGATGCATTTATCCGCTTTGGATTCGAGCTTATCAGCCTGAAACTTTTTCACATAAGCGTCGCAGCCCCAAACTTTCAAGAAACGACAACTTAGGTTTCTCTAAACCATAGTTCATACGGTGTCGTCTCAACAGAATTGCGTGGTGCCCTATTTAAAGTGAATGCGGTTGTCTCTAATGCCTAACCCATAAACGATAGTGGTAATTCGATAAGACACATCATGGTATGCACCATATCCAATAGGGTGCAGTTATGATGTTCGGACACACCATCACACTATGGTGTTCCAGGCGGTATTAGTTGTGAAACAATTTCCACAATGTCTTAATTGTGTGCCAAACTCGTAACTCAGATATTCATCTCTATGATCATATCATAGACATTTTATCCTCTTGTCACGACGATCTTCAACTTCACATTGAAATTACTTAAACCTTTCAATAATTCAGACTTGTGTTTTATCAAGTAAATATACTCAGCATCTACTCAAATCATCTGTGAAGTAAGAACATAACGATATCCACTGCGTGCCTCAGCACTCATTGGACTGCACACATCAAAATGTATTACTTCCAACAAGTTGCTTTCTTGTTCCATCTTACTGAAAACGAGGCCTTTCAGTCATCTTGCCCATGTGTTATGATTTGCATGTCTCAAGTGATTCAAAATCAAGTGAGTCCAAACGATCCATCTGTATGGAGTTTCTTCATGCATATCTACCAATAGACATGGTTCGCATGTCTCAATCTTTTCAAAAATGAGTGAGTCCAAAGATCCATCAACATGGAGCTTCTTCATGCGTTTTATACCAATATGACTCAAATGGCAGTGCCACAAGTATGTGGTACTATCATTACTATTTATATCTTTTGGCATGAACATGTGTATCACTACGATCGAGATTCAATAAACCATTCATTTTAGGTGCAAGACCATTGAAGGTATTATTCAAATAAACAGAGTAACCATTATTCTCCTTAAATGAATAACCGTATTGCGATAAACATAATCCAATCATGTCTATGCTCAACGCAAACACCAAATAAAAATTATTTAGGTTTAATACCAATCCCGATGGTAGAGGGAGTGTACGATGTTTGATTACATCAACCTTGGAAACACTTCCAACACATATCGTCATCTCACCTTTAGCTAGTCTCTGTTTATTCCGTAGCCTTTTATTTCGAGTTACCAACACTTAGTAACCGAACCGGTATCTAATACCCTGGTGCTACTAGGAGTACTAGTAAAGTACACATTAATATAATGTATATCCAATATACTTCTGTCGACCTTGCCTGCCTTCTCATCTACCAAGTATCTAGGGTAGTTCTGCTTCAGTGACAGTTCCCCTCATTACAGAAGCACTTAGTATCGGGTTTGGGTTCAACCTTGGGTTTCTTCACTAGAGCAGCAACTGATTTTCCGTTTCATGAAGTATCCCTTCTTTCCCTTGCCCTTCTTGAAACTAGTGGTTTTACTAACCATCAACAATTGATGCTCCTACTTGATTTCTACTTTCGCGGTGTCAAACATCGCGAGTTGCTCAAGGATCATCATTTCTATCCCTGATATGTTATAGTTCATCACGAAGCTCTAATAGCTTGGTGGCAGTGACTATGGAGAACCATCACTATCTCATCTGGAAGATTAACTCCCACTCGATTCAAGCGATTGTAGTACTCAGACAATCTGAGCACATGCTCAACGATTGAGCTTTTATCCCTTAGTTTGCAGGCTTAAGAAACTTGTCAGAGGTCTCATACCTCTTGACATGGGCACTAGTCTGAAATCCCAATTTCAGTCTTTGGAACATCTCATATGTTCTGCGACGTTTCAAAAACGTCTTTGGCGCCTCAATTCTAAACCGTTAGCATTACGCACGGAACTATCACGTAGTCATCAAACCTGTATGTCAGATGTTCGCAACATCCACAGACGACGCTCGAGGTTCAGCACACCGAGCGGTGCATTAAGGACATAAGCCTTCTACGCAGCAATGAGGATAATCCTCAGTTTACGGACCCAGTCCGCATAATTTCTACTATCAACTTTCAACTAAATTTTCTCTAGGAACATATCTTAAACAGTAGAACCAAAGCGTAAGCTATGACATAATTTGCAAAGACCTTTTGACTATGTTCATGATAATTAAGTTCATTTGATTATTTAATGAACTCCCACTTAGATAGACATCCCTCTAGTCATCTAAGTGATACATGATCCGAATCGACTAGACCGTGTCCAATCATCACGTGAGACGGACTAGTCATCAACGGTGAACATCTCCATGTTGATCATATCTACTATACGACTCATGTTCGACCATTCGGTCTCTTGTGTTCCGAGGCCATGTCTGTACATGCTAGGCTCGTCAAGTCAACCTAAGTGTTTCGCATGTGTAAATCTGGCTTACACCCGTTGTATGCGAACGTTAGAATCTATCACACCCGATCATCACGTGGTGCTTCGAAACAACGAACCTTCGCAACGGTGCACAGTTAGGGGGAACACATCTCTTGAAATTTTAGTGAGGGATCATCTTATTTATGCTACCGTCGTTCTAAGCAAATAAGATGTAAACATGACAAACATCACATGCAAATCATAAAGTGACATGATATGGCCAATATCATCTTGCGCCTTTGATCTCCATCTTCGAGGCGCGGCATGATCACCTTCGTCACCGGCATGACACCATGATCTCCATCATCATGTCTTCATGAAGTTGTCTCGCCAACTATTACTTCTACTACTATGGCTAACGGTTAGCAATAAAGTAAAGTAATTACATGGCGTTTTTCATTGACACGCAGGTCATACAATAAATTAAGACAACTCCTATGGCTCCTGCCGGTTGTCATACTCATCGACATGCAAGTCGTGATTCCTATTACAAGAACATGATCAGTCTCATACATCACATATATATAATTCATCACATCCTTTTGGCCATATCACATCACATAGCATACCCTGCAAAAACAAGTTAGACGTCCTCTAATTGTTGTTGCATGTTTTACGTGGCTGCTATGGGTTTCTAGCAAGAACGTTTCTTACCTACGCAAAAGCCACAACGGTGATATGCCAATTGCTATTTACCCTTCATAAGGACCCTCTTCATCGAATCCGATCCGACTAAAGTGGGAGAGACAGACACCCGCTAGCCACCTTATGCATCAAGTGCATGTCAGTCGGTGGAACCTGTCTCACGTAAGAGTACGTGTAAGGTCGGTCCGGGCCGCTTCATCCCACAATGCCGCCGAATCAAGATAATACTAGTAACAGTAAGCAAATTGAACAAATCATCGCCCACAACTACTTTGTGTTCTACTCGTGCATAGAATCTACGCATAGACCTAGCTCATGATGCCACTGTTGGGTAACGTAGCAATAATTCAAAATCTTCCTACGTGTCACCAAGATCAATCTAGGAGATGCTAGCAACGAGCGAGAGGGAGTGCATCTTCATACCCTTGAAGATCGCTAAGCGGAAGCGTTACAAGAACGCGGTTAATGGAGTCGTACTCGCGGCGATTCAAATCGCGGAAGATCCGATCTAGCGCCGAACGGACGGCGCCTCCGCGTTCAACACACGTACAGCCCGGGGACGTCTCCTCCTTCTTGATCCAGCAAGGGGAGAGGACAAGTTGAGGGAGAACTCCAGTAGCACGACGGCGTGGTGGCGATGGAGCTCGTGGTTCTCCGGCAGAGCTTCGCTAAGCACTACGGAGGAGGAGAGGGCTGCGCCAGGCAAGGGGTGCGGCTGCCCTCTCTCTCCCTCACTATATATAGGGTGAAGGGGGTGGAGGAGGCGCCCTAGGGTTCCCTAGGGGAGGGGCGGCGGCCACAGGGGAAACCCTAGATAGGTTTGGGCGCCCCCACCCCTGGGAAACTTGCCCCCCCCCCAAGCCGGGAGGGGTGGCTGCCCTAGGGGTGGCGCCCCCACCTCTCCACGTTACGTGAGAGGGGTTGGGAGGGGCGCACAGCCCCTTAGTGGGCTGGTGTGCCCCCTCCCCTTGGCCCATAAGGCCCCCCAACGCTTGCTGGGGCCTCCGAAACACCTTTCGGTCACGCTGGTCGTCACCCGGTACTCCCAGAACAATTCCGGACTCCAATACCCTTCGTCCAATATATTGATCTTCACCTCCGGACCACTCCGGAGTTCCTCGTCACGTCCGGGATCTCATCCGGGACTCCGAACAACCTTCGGTAACCACATACTATTTCCCATAACAACTCTAGCGTCACTGCACCTTAAGTGTGTAGACCCTACGGGTTCGGGAACCATGCAGACATGACTGAGACACCTCTCCGGCCAATAACCAATAGCGGGATCTGGATACCCATATTGGCTCCCACATGTTCTACGATGATCTCATCGGATGAACCAGGATGTCGGGGATTCAATCAATCCCGTATACAATTCCCTTTGTCTATCGGTATGTTACTTGCTCGAGATTCGATCGTCGGTATCCCAATACCTCGTTCAATCTCGTTACCGGCAAGTCTCTTTACTCGTTCCGTAACGCACGATCCCGTGGCTAACTCATTAGTCACATTGAGCTCATTATGATGATGCATTACCGAGTGGGCCCGGAGATACCTCTCCGTCATACGGAGTGACAAATCCCAGTCTCGATTCGTGCCAACCCAACAGACACTTTCGGAGATACCTGTAGTGCACCTTTATAGCCACCCAGTTACGTTGTGACGTTTGGTACACCCAAAGCATTCCTACGGTATCCGGGAGTTGCACAATCTCATGGTCTAAGGAAACGATACTTGACATTAGAAAAGCTCTTAGCAAACGAACTACACGATCTTGTGCTATGCTTACGATTGGGTCTTGTCCATCACATCATTCTCCTAATGATGTGATCCCGTTATCAATGACTTCCAATGTCCATGGTCAGGAAACCATAACCATCTATTGACCAACGAGCTATTCAACTAGAGGCTTACTAGGGACATGTTGTGGTCTATGTATTCACACATGTATTACGGTTTCCAGTTAATACAATTATAGCATGAACAATAGAAAATTATCATGAACAAGGAAATACAATAATAACCATTTTATTATTGCCTCTAGGGCATATTTCCAACAACCATATAGTGATCAACTACAAGATGTAATCAACACTACTAGTCACCCATAGGTACCAATCTGAGGTTTCGGTACAAAGATTGAACACAAGAGATGAACTAGGGTTTGAGAGGAGATGGTGCCGGTGAAGATGTTTATGAAGATTGGCCTCCCCAAGATGAGAGGGTTGTTGACAATGATGACGATGATTTCCCCCTCCGGGAGGGTAGTTCCCCTGGCGGAATCACTCCGCCAGAAGGCAAAAGTGCTCATGCGCAAGTTCTGCCTCGAGACGGCTGCGCTTAGTCCGAAAAGTCGCCTCCTTATTTTTTGTAGGTCAAAATGACTTATATACCAGAAGATGGGCACCGGATGTGGGCTGGGCTGAGAACAACCCACCAGGGTGCGCCTGGGCTCCCTGGCGCGCCCAGGTGGGTTGTGCCAACCTAGTGGGCTCCCTCTGATACTTATTGGCTCCAATATTTCTTATATATTCCATAAAAATTCGCCGTAAAGTTTCAGCTCATTTGGAGTTGTGCAGAATAGGTAGCCTGACGTAGCTTTTTCAGGTCCAGATTTCCAGCTACCGGAATTCTCCCTCTTTATGTGAACCTTGCATATTATGAGAGAAAAGGCATTAGAATTACTCCAAAGAGCATTATTCTGCATAAAAACATTATAAATAACAGTAGGAAAACATGATGCAAAATGGACGTATCAAGTCCCCCAAGCTTAGACCTCGCTTGTCCTCAAGCGAAAACCGAAATTGAAAAACATGTCCACATGCTTAGAGAGAGAGGTGTCGATAAAAACAAAATACGGACATAGAAGCATCATGTATATTATTATAACAGCAACAAACTTTAACATAAAACTTTTATCATAGAACTTTCATCATAGACTTCTCATGAACAAGTAGCAATTCATCACAATATCGAAGTATAAAGCATAAACTCTATTGGAAACCAACAAACTATGTTCTCAGTCAACTTTGCAACTACAATTCATCATCTTTTCAGAAAGGGTCACGTATCAGAGCCTTTTTGGCAAGTCCACATACTCAACTATCATATAGTCTTCTATAATTGCTAACACTCACCGCATACACATAAGCAAAATGTTTCAACCGGACACATAGAAAGATAGGGGCTTATAGTTTCGCCTCCCAACATACTCACGTCGAGGGTGATGCCAACAATAATAACTCATGCTACCCATATCCAACTGGATATATGTGCCTAGATCTTTCCTCGCCACATGATGCTTGCCAAAAGAGAAAATAAAAAGGAATAGAGAGAAGAACTTTGACTCATGCATAAAATTAAATACATAAAAGTAAAATATAGGCCCTTCGCAGAGGGAAGCAGAGGTTGCCATGTGCTTTTTGTTTGTATGCTCAATCCCTTAGTGCAAAAGAACGTCACATTATATTGCCCCTTATGATAGCAACCTTTATTATGCAGTCTGTCGCTTTTATTCTTTGCCATCACAAGTTCGTACAACGCTCAATTTTCTCTTACACTAAATGATCTAACACTTTTATAAGCAATTTTTATTGCCTTATTGCACCGATGACAACTTACTTGAAGGATCTTACTCAATCCTTAGGTAGGCATGGTGTACTCTTGAAAATAAGATTTGGGTTTAAGGGTTTTGGATGCACAAGTAGTATCTCTACTTAGTGCGGAATTTTTGGCTAGCAAGGATGGGGGGCAAGCACCACATGTTGAAGGATCTATATCAATATAACTTCTATGTGAATATGAACAAACATAAATCATTACGTTGTCTTCCTTGTCCAACGTCAACAATTTTGGCATATAATATTTTGATGGGGGCTCACAATCACAAAAGATGTCCAAGATAGTGTATTTGCATGTGAATCTTCTCTTCCCTTATTAATTCTTTCATGAATTGCATCATTGACCAATGCTATGTTTGTCCATCTCCAATAAAATTTTCTACTTATACTCTTCCTTATGTGATGTCATTACTTACCATAAGATTAGCATATGATCTTTTTCATATATTTCCTTTCTTTTTATTGAACATGATAGAAAAGAAAACAAAACTCAAACTAAACTTTATTATATATCTCGCACACGATTACAAGGATAGATCACTAAGCAAACACTCGAAAAGAAAGGATCAAACTAAGCTTTTATTCATCTAAAGCAAAAGATAACTATGGATCGAACTAAAATAAATAAAAACAAAAGATAGTGGAGGTGATATGATACCGGGGCACCTCCCCCAAGCTTGGCGCAAGCCAAGGGGAGTGCCCATACCCGATACTCAATTTTCTTTTGGTGATGAAGAAGGAGGTGGTGGTGATGAACTGGTAGCGACCTTGTCCTTCATGATCAAGAGATTCTCCAATCTAATGATGACGCTCTGGAGGGCGATGATGTGCTCCTGAAACATAATATTTTCACGGGTGAGATATTTATTTTGCATACGAACCGTCTCGATGATCCGAAAGGCTTCAATCTCGGTGGGGCTGAGATGATCATAGTAAGGTTTAAGGATATCTTCTTCTTCTTCCTCGGCAGGCCAGGCCTGCTCAACCACCGGCGCTTGATCTCCGGCAGCCTCCTTGCTCTTGTCCCCTTCGGTAGCTTCTACGGTATCTTCTCTCTTTAGCTCGATCTTCATCAACCAAGCATCCTCTTCCACGTTGTTGGAGGAAGAAGAAGACATGATGTCTGGCTCAACAGATCTGACCAAAAACAGCAAGAAAAGAAAACAGAAGATTTCTCCGCGATACGATGGTCAATAGGTTCGGGGTGGGTATATAAAGATTTTTTATCTTGGGAAACAAGAAAAGAGAAGAAAACTGAGTCCGAAAGGTACCCGAGGTGGGCATAACCCACCTAGGCGCGCCCTGGTGTCTTGTGCCCACCAGGGGTGCCTTCCTGGTTGTTTCTTATTTTCCTAATTTTTGTTATATTCCAAAACGGGCAGAAAATATTTTTGCAGATTTTTCGGAGTCCGTTTACTTAACGTATCACGTACCTCCTCTTTTTCACGATTCTGGAGTGTTCCAGAAGGTGTCTTTTATGTGTTCTTTCGGTGTCATAGTTTGGATAATATTTCTTTCAACATTAATGGGCGTACCTGATATATAATGTTTAATTTGTTGCCCATTGACAACCTTCGGGTTAGTACCTTCGGCATTATTTATTTTGATAGCTCTAGATCGATAAACCTCCTCGATAACATAGGGTCCTTCCCATTTGGAGAGGAGTTTTCCTGCAAAGAATCTGAAAAGAGAGTTGTACAAAAGAACTTATTCTCCAACTTTGAACTCACGCTTTTGGATTCTTCTATCATGCCATCTTTTAACTTTTTCTTTAAATAACTTGGCATTTTCATAAGCTTGGGTTCTCCATTCATCTAATGAGCTAATATCAAATAAGCTCTTCTCACCAGCAAGTTTGAAATCATAGTTGAGTTCTTTAATTGCCCAATAAGCTTTATGTTCTAACTCAAGAGGCAAATGACAAGCTTTTCCATAAACCATTTTATAAGGAGATAAACCCATCGGATTTTTATATGTTGTTCTATAAGCCCAAAGTGCATCATCTAATTTATTAGACCAATTCTTCCGGGACCTATTGATAGTCTTTTGCAAAATTAATTTTATTTCTCTATTGCTAAGTTCAACTTGACCACTAGACTGAGGATGATAGGGTGATGACATTCTATGGTTAATATCATACTTAGCAAGCATTTTACGGAAATCACCATGAATAAAGTGTGAACCACCATCAGTCATTAAATATCTAGGGACTCCAAACCTTGGGAAAATAACTTCTTTAAGCATTTTAATAGAGGTGTTGTGATCAGCACTACTAGTTGGAATAGCTTCTACCCACTTAGTAACATAATCAACAACAACCAAAATATGAGTATACCCATTAGAGGAAGGTAAAGGTCCCATGTAATCAAATCCCCAAACATCAAATGGTTCAACAGCAAGTGAATAATTCATAGGCATTTCTTGACGCTTACCGATATTACCTATTCTTTGACATTCATCACAAGATAAGACAAACTTACGAGCATCCTTGAAGAGAGTAGGCAAATAAAACCCAGATTGCAATACCTTGTGAGCAGTTCTGTCTCCCGCATGATGTCCTCTATAAGCTTCGGAGTGACATTTTCGTAGGGTTTGTTCCTGTTCATGCTCAGTTACACAACGTCTAATAATACCATCTACTCCTTCTTTATAAAGATGTGGGTCATCCCAAAACTAATGTCTTAAATCATAGAAGAATTTTTTTTCTTTTGTTGGTATGTAAAGCTAGGGGTATGTATTTAGCAACAATATAATTAGCATAGTCAGCATATGATGACCCACAAGTATAGGGGATCTATCGTAGTCCTTTCGATAAGTAAGAGTGTCGAACCCAACTAGGAGCAGAAGGAAATGATAAGCGGTTTTCAGCAAGGTATTCTCTGCAAGCACTCAAATTAGAGGTAACAGATAGTTTTGTGATAAGATAATTTGTAACGAGCAACAAGTAACAAAAGTAAATAAAGTGCAGCAAGGTGGCCCAATCCTTTTTGTAGAAAAGGACAAGCCTGGACAAACTCTTATATAGAGAAAAGCGCTCCCGAGGACACATGGGAATTATCGTCAAGCTAGTTTTCATCACGTTCATATGATTCGCGTTCGGTACTTTGATAATTTGATATGTGGGTGGACCGGTGCTTGCGTGCTGCCCTTACTTGGACAAGCATCCCACTTATGATTAACCCCTATTGCAAGCATCTGCAACAACAAAATAATTATTAAGGTAAACCTAACCATAGCATGAAACATGTGGATCCAAATCTGCCCCTTACGAAGCAACGCATAAACTAGGGTTTAAGCTTCTGTCACTCTAGCAACCCATCATCTACTTATTACTTCCCAATGCCTTCCTCTAGGCCCAAATAATGGTGAAGTGTCATGTAGTCGACGTTCACATAACACCACTAGAGGATAGACAACATACATCTCATCAAAATATCGAACGAATACCAAATTCACATGACTACTAATAGCAAGACTTCTCCCATGTCCTCAGGAACAAACGTAACTACTCACAAAGCATATTCATGTTCATAATCAGAGGGGTATTAATATGCATATAGGATCTGAACATATGATCTTCCACCAAATAAACCAACTAGCATCAACTACAAGGAGTAATCAATGTTGGGGAACGTAGTAATTTCAAAAAAATTCCTACGCACACAGGATCATGGTGATGCATAGCAACAAGAGGGGAGAGTGTGTCCACGTACCCTCGTAGACCGAAAGCGGAAGCGTTATCACAACGTGGTTGATGTAGTCGTACGTCTTCACGATCCAACCGATCAAGTACCGAACGTACGGCACCTCCGAGTTCAGCACACGTTCAGCTCGATGACGTCCCTCGAACTCCGATCCAGCCGAGCTTTGAGGGAGAGTTCCGTCAGCACGACGGCGTGGTGACGATGATGATGTTCTACCGACGCAGGGCTTCGCCTAAGCACCGCTACGATATTATCGAGGTGGACTATGGTGGAGGGGGGCACCGCACACGGCTAAGAGATCAAGAGATCAATTGTTGTGTCTCCAAGGGGTGCCCCCCTCCCCGTATATAAAGGAGTGGAGGAGGGGAAGGGCCGGCCCTCTCTATGGCGCGCCCTAGGAGGAGTCCTACTCCCACCGGGAGTAGGATTCCCCTCCTTCCAAGTAGTAGGAGTAGGAGTCAAGGAAGGGGGAGAGAGAAGAGAAGGAAGGAGGGGGCACAGCCCCTCCCCCTAGTCCAATTCGGACTACGCCTAGGGGAGGCGCCCAGCCTCTCCTCTCTCTTTCCCCTAAAGCCCAATAAGACCCATATACTCCCCGGCGAATTCCCGTAACTCTCCGGTACTCCGAAAAATACCCGAATCACTCGAAACCTTTTTGATGTCCGAATATAGTCGTCCAATATATCGATCTTTACGTCTCGACCATTTCGAGACTCGTCGTCATGTCCCCGATCTCATCCGGGACTCCGAACTACCTTCGGTACATCAAAACACATAAACTCATAATATAACCGTCATCAAACTTTAAGCGTGCAGACCCTACGGGTTCGAGAACAATGTAGACATGACCGAGACACGTCTCCGGTCAATAACCAATAGCGGAACCTAGATGCTCATATTGGCTCCCACATATTCTACGAAGATCTTTATCGGTCAAACCGCATAACAACATACGTTGTTCCTTTTGTCATCGGTATGTTACTTGCCCGAGATTCGATCGTCGGTATCTCAATACCTAGTTCAATCTCATTACCGGTAAGTCTCTTTACTCGTTCCGTAATACATCATCCCGCAACTAACTCATTAGTTACAATGCTTGCAAGGCTTATAGTGATGTGCATTACTGAGTGGGCCCAGAGATACCTCTCCAACAATCGGAGTGACAAATCCTAATCTCGAAATACGCCAACCCAACAAGTACCTTCGGAGACACCTGTAGAGCACCTTTATAATCACCCAGTTACGTTGTGACGTTTGGTAGCACACAAAGTGTTCCTCTGGTAAACGGGAGTTGCATAATCTCATAGTCATAGGAACATGTATAAGTCATGACGAAAGCAATATCAGAATACTAAACGATCGTGTGCTAAGCTAACAGAATGGGTCAAGTCAATCACATCATTCTCCTAATGATGTGATCCCGTTAATCAAATGACAACTCATGTCTATGGCTAGGAAACATAACCATCTTTGATCAACGAGCTAGTCAAGTAGAGGCATACTAGTGACACTATGTTTGTCTATGTATTCACACATGTATTATGTTTCCGGTTAATACAATTCTAGCATGAATAATAAACATTTATCATGATATAAGGAAACATTCATCAAGTAGATATACCCATATCTGCTCAAATCATCTGTGAAGGTCAGAAAATAACGATACCTGCCGCGAGCCTCAACACTCATCGAACTGCATACATCAGTATGTATTATTTCCAACAAGTCTGTTGCTCGCTCCATTGTTCCGGAGAACGGAGTCTTTAGTCATCTTGCCCATAATGCATGGTTCGCAAGCATCAAGTGATTCCAAAATCCGATCAGCATGGAGTTTCTTCATGTGCTTTACACCAATATGACCTAAACGGCAGTGCCACAAATGAGTTGCACTATCATTATTAACTTTGCATCTTTTGGCTTCAATATTATGAATATGTGTATTACTACGATCGAGATCCAACAAACCATTTTCATTGGGTGTATGACCATAGAAGGTTTTATTCATGTAAATAGAACAACAATTACTCTCTAACTTAAATGAATAACCGTATTGCAATAAACATGATCAAATCATATTCATGCTCAACGCAAACACCAAATAACATTCATTTAGGTTCAACACTAATCCCGAAAGTTATATGGATTGTGCGATGATGATCACATCAATATTGGAACTACTTCCAACACACATCGTCACTACATCCTTAACTAGTATCGGTTCATTTTGCAACTCCTGTTTTAAGTTACTACTCTTAGCAACTAAACCAGTATCAAATACTGAGGGGTTGCTATAAACACTAGTAAAGTACACATCAATAACATGTATATCAAATATACTTTTGTTCACTTTGCCATCCTTCTTATCCGCCAATTATTTGGGGTAGTTCTGCTTCCAGTGACCAGTACTTTTGCAGTAGAAGCACTCAGTCTCAGGCTTAGGTCCAAATTTGGGCTTCTTCACTTGAGCAGCAACTTGCTTGCCGTTCTACATGAAGTTCCCTTTTTTCCCTTTGCCCTTTTCTTGAAACTAGTGGTCTTGTTAATCATCAACACTTGATGCTCTTTCTTGATTTCTACCTTCGTCGATTTTAGCATCACGAAGAGCTTGGGAATCGTTTCCGTTATCCCTTGCATATTATAGTTCATCATGAAGTTCTACTAACTTGGTGATGGTGACTAGAGAATTCTGTCAATCACTATTTTATCTGGAGGATTAACTCCCACTTGATTCAAGCGATTGTAGTACCCAGACAATCTGAGCACATGCTCACTGCTTGAGCTATTCTCCTCCATCTTTTAGCTATAGAACTTGTTGGAGACTTCATATCTCTCAACTCGGGTATTTGCTTGAAATATTAACTTCAACTCCTGGAACATCTCACATGGTCCATGACGTTCAAAACGTCTTTGAAGTCCCGATTCTAAGCCATTTAAGTATGGTGCACTAAACTATCAAGTAGTCATCATATTGAGCTAGCCAAACGTTCATAACATCTGTATCTACTCCTGCAATAGGTTTGTCACCTAGCGGTGCATCAAGGACATAATTCTTCTGTGCAGCAATGAGGATAAACCTCAGATCATGGATCCAATCCGCATCATTGCTACTAACATCTTTCAACTTAGTTTTCTCTAGGAACATATCAAAAATAAAATAGGGGAGCTAAACGCGAGCAATTGATCTACAACATAGATATGCTAATACTACCAGGACTAAGTTCATGATAAATTTAAGTTCAATTAATCATATTACTTAAGAACTCCCACTTAGATAGACATCCCTCTAATCCTCTAAGTGATCACGTGATCCATATCAACTAAACCATGTCCGATCATCACGTGAGATGGAGTAGTTTCAATGGTGAACATCACTACGTTGATCATATCTACTATATGATTCACGCTCGACCTTTCGGTCCCAGTGTTCCGAGGCCATATCTGTTATATGCTAGGCTCGTCAAGTTTAACCTAAGTATTCCGCGTGTGCAACTGTTTTGCACCCGTTCTATTTGAACGTAGAGCCTATCACACCCAATCATCACGTGGTGTCTCAGCACGAAGAACTTTCGCAACGGTGCATACTCAGGGAGAACACTTGTACCTTGATAATTAGTGAGAGATCATCTTATAAAGCTACCGTCGAACTAAGCAAAATAAGATGTATAAAAGATAAACATCACATGCAATCAAAATATGTGACATGATATGGCCATCATCATCTTGTGCCTTTGATCTCCATCTTCAAAGCATCGTCATGATTTCCATCATCACCGGCATGACACCATGATCTCCATCATCTTGATGTATATCAATGTGTCGTCACATGGTCGTCTCGCCAACTATTGCTCTTGCAACTATTGCTATCGCATAGCGATAAAGTAAAGCAATTATTTGGCGCTTGCATCTTATGCAATAAAGAGACAACCATAAGGCTTCTGCCAGTTGCCGATAACTTCAACAAAACATGATCATCTTATACAACAACTTATGTCTCATCACGTCTTGACCATATCACATCACAACATGCCCTGCAAAAACAAGTTAGACGCCATCTACTTTGTTGTTGCAAGTTTTACGTGGCTGCTACGGGCTGAGCAAGAACCGTTCTTACCTACGCATCAAAACCACAACGATAGTTTGTCAAGTTGGTGTTGTTTTAACCTTCGCAAGGACCGGGCGTAGCCACACTCGGTTCAACTAAAGTTGGAGAAACTGACACCCGCAAGTCACATGTGTGCATAGCACGGCGGTAAAACCAGTCTCGCGTAAGCGTACGCGCAATGTCGGTCCGGACCGCTTCATCCAACAATACCGCCGAACCAAAGTATGACATGCTGGTAAGTAGTATGACTTATATCGCCCACAACTCACTTGTGTTCTACTCGTGCATATAACATCTACGCATAAAACCAGGCTCGGATGCCACTGTTGGGGAACATAGTAATTTCAAAAAAAAAATCCTACGCACACACGGGATCATGGTGATGCATAGCAACGAGAGGGGAGAGTGTGTCCACGTACCCTCGTAGACCGAAAGCGGAAGCGTTAGCACAACGCGGTTGATGTAGTCGTACGTCTTCACGATCCGACCGATCAAGTACCGAACGTACGACACCTCCGAGTTCAGCACACGTTCAGCTCGATGACGTCCCTCGAACTCCGATCCAGCAGAGCTTTGAGGGAGAGTTCCGTCAGCATGACGGCATGGTGACGATGATGATGTTCTACCGACGCAGGGCTTCGCCTAAGCACCGCTACGATATTATCGAGGTGGACTATGGTGGAGGGGGGCACCGCACACGGCTAAGAGATCAAGAGATCAATTGTTGTGTCTCCAAGGGGTGCCCCCCTCCCCGTATATAAAGGAGTGGAGGAGGGGAAGGGCCGGCCCTCTCTATGGCGCGCCCTAGGAGGAGTCCTACTCCCACCGGGAGTAGGATTCCCCCCCTTCCAAGTAGTAGGAGTAGGAGTCAAGGAAAGGGGAGAGAGAAGAAAAGGAAGGAGGGGGCGCAGCCCCTCCCCTAGTCCAATCCGGACTAGGCCTTGGGGGCTCCCAGCCTCTCCTCTCTCTTTCCCCTAAAGCCCAATATACTCCCCGGCGAATTCCCCAAACTCTCCGGTACTCCGAAAAATACCCGAATCACTCGGAACCTTTCCGATGTCTGAATATAGTCATCCAATATATCGATCTTTACGTCTCGACCATTTCGAGACTCCTCGTCATGTCCCCGATCTCATCCGGGACTCCGAACTACCTTCGGTACATCAAAACACATAAACTCATAATATAACCGTCATCGAACTTTAAGCGTGCGGACCCTACGGGTTCGAGAACAATGTAGACATGACCGAGACACGTCTCCGGTCAATAACCAATAGCGGAACCTGGATGCTCATATTGGCTTCCACATAGTCTACGAAGATCTTTATCGGTCAAACCGCATAACAACATACGTTGTTCCCTTTGTCATCGGTATGTTACTTGCCCGAGATTCGATCGTCGGTATCTCAATACCTAGTTCAATCTCGTTACCGGCAAGTCTCTTTACTCGTTCCGTAATACATCATCCCGCAACTAACTCATTAGTTACAATGCTTGCAAGGCTTATAGTGATGTGCATTACTGAGTGGGCCCAGAGATACCTCTCCGACAATCGGAGTGACAAATCCTAATCTCGAAATACGCCAACCCAACAAGTACCTTCGGAGACACCTGTAGAGCACCTTTATAATCACCCAGTTACGTTGTGACGTTTGGTAGCACACAAAGTGTTCCTCCGGTAAACGGGAGTTGCATAATCTCATAGTCATAGGAACATGTATAAGTCATGAAGAAAGCAATAGCAGAATACTAAATGATCGTGTGCTAAGCTAACGGAATGGGTCAAGTCAATCACACCATTCTCCTAATGATGTGATCCCGTTAATCAAATGACAACTCATGTCTATGGCTAGGAAACATAACCATCTTTGATCAACAAGCTAGTCAAGTAGAGGCATACTAGTGACACTATGTTTGTCTATGTATTCACACATGTATTATGTTTCCGGTTAATACAATTCTAGCATGAATAATAAACATTTATCATGATATAAGGAAATAAATAATAACTTTATTATTGCCTCTAGGGCATATTTCCTTCAATCAACACTACCAGCAACCTACAGGTACCAATCCCAGACTTAGAGACAAGAACTGGATACAAGAGATGAACTAGGCACTACTAGGAAAAGGGCTATAGATGATATGGCCACTAATGGCGCACCAGACATGTGGTGCGCCATTACTATATACTAAGGGCGCACCATGTGTTGGTGCGCCATTAGTGTGAAAATACTAATGGCGCACCACATCCTCGGTGCGCCATTAGTAAAAAAAGAAATTGTTAATTTTTTCAAAACTACTAATGGCGCACCGTGGGATGGTGCGCCATTAGTAGTTCAACTAGTAATGGCGCACCATCCCACGATGCGCCATTAGTAATTATGTTTCAATTTTTTTTTCAAATTTTTTTTATTTTTATTTTTTAAACTACTAATGGCGCACCGTGGGACGGTGCGCCATTACTAGTTCAACTACTAATGGCGCACCACTCCCACGGTGCGCCATTACTAGTTGAACTACTAATGGCGCACCACTCACAGGTGCGCCATTAGTAATTTTGTTACAAATTTTATTTCAATTTTTTTTTTTTGAAAAAGTACTAATGGCTCACGGTTGGGGTGGTGCGCCATTACTAGTTGAACTACTAATGGCGCACCACCCCCACGGTGCGCCATTAGTAACTTGGCCCATTTCACCGAATGCACCCCCCTGGACCGCCTTTTCAGTTTTAAAAAAAATAAAAGAAAATGATGGAAATGTCAAAAAAATAAAATAAAACAAGTTTCCCATGTGATATGTGGTCTAGTTGTTGGGAAAATTAACAAATATGAATTTCGACTTTATTTGCAAAATCTCTCTGGAATTTCTTAAAATGGGCATAACTTTTGCATACGAACTCGGATGAAAAAGTTTTTTATATGAAAAATCCTCAAAAACCTAACAGAAAAAAAGATACGGGGCTTTTAAGATCTGGAGAGGCAAAAAAATTCAAAAAAATCAAACTTACTAATGGCGCACCTGCCCGTGGTGCGCCATTACTATCTTCCCGCCTTCAAAATTCAAAATAAATTAAAAAAAATAAAAAAAAAAGTTACTAATGGCGCACCTGCCCATGGTGCGCCATTAGTATCTTCCCGCCTTCAAAATTCAAAATAAATCAAAAAAATAAAAAAAAATTACTAATGGCGCACCCATGGTGCGCCATTAGTATCTTCCCGCCTTCAAAATTCAAAATAAATCAAAAAAATAAAAAAAAAGTTACTAATGGCGCACCTGCCCATGGTGCGCCATTACTATGCCGTATATATGGCTGGGCGTGTCCTCTCCTCCTTACCTCTTCATTCTTCTCCTCCACTCCACCTCTCCTCCACTTCATCTCCTTCTCCCTCCTCTCCGGTGAGCTCCTCCTCCCTCCTCTCCGGTGAGCCCCTCCTCCCTCCTCTCCGGTGAGCTCCTCCTCCCTCCTCTCCGGTGAGCTCCTCCTCCCTCCTCTCCGGTGAGCTCCTCCTCCCTCCTCTCCGGTGAGCTCCTACTCCCTCCTCTCCGGTGAGCTCCTCCTCCCTCCTCTTCGGTGAGCTCCTCCTCCCTCCTCTTCAGTGGGCTCCCCTCATGGTTTCTCCTTCCTCCTCTCCGATGCTCCGGTGAACTCCTCTCCGGCGACCTCCTCCTCCTCTCCGGCGATGTAGGCGAGCACCTCTCCGGCGACCTCCTCCTCCTCCTCTCCGGCGAACTCCTCTTCGGCAAAAGAACACGGCAAAAGAACGTACAAGATCCAAAAACAAGAACAAAATTTGAATTAATATCGTGCAAAAAAACGAGCCAAAAAAACGAGCAAAAAATGGGCAAAAAAACGCGATCCAGATCCAAATTCAAAATTCAAAAATAGCAATGGCGCACGGTGGGGGTTAGACGGTGCGCCACTACTATTTTCCCGCCTTCAAAATTCAAAAATACTAATGGCGCACCGTGGCCTATACTAATGGCGCACCAGTGGCCTATACTAATGGCGCACCATGGCATATACTAATGGCGCACCAGTGGTGCGTACTAATGGCGCACCACTGGTGCGCCATTAGTAAAAAATACTAGTGGCGCACCAGTGGTGCGCCATTAGTAGGCAAAACTGGTGCGCCACTAGTAAGCCTTTTTCTAGTAGTGAGGGTTTGAGAGGAGATGGTGCTGGTGAAGATGTTGATGGAGATTGCCCTCTCCCGATGAGAGGAGCGTTGGTGATGACGATGGCGATGATTTCCCCCTCCTGGAGGGAAGTGTCCCCGGCAGAACAGCTCTGCCGAAGCCCTAGATTGGTTCCGCCAAGGTTCCGCCTCGTGGTGGCGGAGTCTCCTCCCGAAAGCTTGCTTATGGTTTTTCTTCGGACGAAAGACTTCATATAGCAGAAGATGGGCACCGGAGGGCCAACAGGGGGCCCACGAGGTAGGGGGCGCGCCCCCCACCCTCGTGGCCAGGGTGTGGGCCCCCTCTGGTATTTCTTTCGCTCAGTATTTTTTATTATTTCCAAAAATAACTTTCGTGGAGTTTCAGGACTTTTGGAGTTGTGCAAAATAGGTCTCCCATATTTAGTCCTTTTCCAGCCCAGAATTCCAGCTGCCACCATTCTCCCTCCTTATGTAAACCTTGTAAAATAAGAGAGAATAGGCATAAGTATTGTGACATAATGTGTAATAACCGCCCATAATGCAATAAATATCGATATAAAAGCATGATGCAAAATGGACGTATCAACTCCCCCAAGCTTAGACCTCGCTTGTCCTCAAGCGGAAGCCGATAACGATAAATATGTCCACATGTTTAGAGGTAGAGGTGTCGATAAAATAAAATATGGACATGAGGGCATCATGATTATTCTCATAACAGCAACATATATGGATAATGTCATATGATCTCTTATGCCCAAGTAATAATCTATTCACAATGCAAAGTATGAATCAGAAACTTTATTGAGAACTAACAAACTATAATCTCAGTCATTGAAGCAATTGCAATTTATCATAACATCAGAAAGAGTCTATGTCAGAGATTTTTAGCAAGTCCACATACTCAACTATCATTTAATCTTTCACAATTGCTAACACTCACGCAATACTTGTGGTTACGGAGTTTTAACCGGACACAGAGAAAGATAGGGGCTTATAGTTTCGCCTCCCAACCTTTTACCTCAAGGGTAATGTCAACAATAATAGCTCATGCTAACCTACATCCAATTAGATATATGTATCAGGATCTTTCCAACACACTGTGCTTGCCAAAGGATAAAATGTAAAAAGGAAAGGTGAAGATCACCATGACTGTTGCATAAGGTAGAAGATAATAATAAAAGATAGGCCCTTCGCAGAGGGAAGCAGAGGTTGCCATGCGCTTTCAGGGTTGGATGCACAAAATCTTAATGCGAAAGAACATCACTTTATATTGCCACTTGTGATATGAACCTTTATTATGCAGTCCGTCGCTTTTATTTCTTCCACATCACAAGATCGTATAAAGCTTATTTCCTCCACACCAATCAATCATACAAAATTAGAGAGCAATTTTTTTATTGCTTGCACCGATGACAACTTACTTGAAGGATCTTGCTCAATCCATAGGTAGATATGGTGGACTCTCATGGCAAAACTGGGTTTAAGGGTTTTTGGAAGCACAAGTAGTATCTCTACTTGGTGCAAAGAATTTGGCTAGCATGAGGGGGAAAGGCAAGCTCAACATGTTGGATGATCCATGACAATATACTTTATCTCAGATATAAGAAAACATAACCCATTATGTTGTCTTCCTTGTCCAACATCAACTCTTTAGCATGTCATATTTTAATGAGTGCTCACAATCATAAAAGATGTCTAAGATAATATGTTTATATGTGAAACCTCTCTTTCTTTATTACTTCTTATTAATTACAACGATGACCAAAACTATGTTTGTCAATTATCAACAACTTTTAATCATCATGCTCTTTCTATGTGAAGTCATTACTCTCCATAAGATCAATATGATCTCTTTGTTTCTTTTTATTCTTTTTCTTTTCTTTTATTCCCTCAAGATCATGGCAAAATAATCAAGCCCTTGACTCAACACTAATCTTTATTACATAGCTCACAGACTCGATTACATAAGGGATCATAAAGCCAAACTCAAAACTAGATCATACCAAAACTTATTCTACTAGATCAAGATACTACTAATAGGATCGAACTAAGAAAAACGGTAAAGATAGGAGTGTGGTGGTGAGACGATACCGGGGCACCTCCCCCAAGCTTGGCAGTTGCCAAAGGGAGTGCCCATATCCATGTGATTATGTCTCCTTGGCTGGTGAAGGGATTGTTGATGATGTAGGCTTGTCGTCCATCTTCCAAGGCATAGGCTCACCATCATAGAAGGATGATCGAGTCTCCGGGATCCTCAAATCTGCAGCCAAACTCAACCTTTTGAATCTATATTCATACTCACAGTTTTGGTTTTGCAGGTCATAGATTTGGGTTTGGAGGTGCTTGATTTTCTCGTGGAGCTTGAAGATAGCCTCCCCAATGTCCTTGGCATCCAGCTTGTGGTTGTTGGTGAACTCCGTGATCATTATGTGATTGGAGTCAAGTCCACGCTCCACCATCTCCTGGCACTTGAAAACTTGTTGCTCCATTGCCTCGAGCCTTGTCTCCACGCTTCCAGTCTTCCTCGGTCCCTCAACATCGGGGATGTGCAGCACCCCCTCATGCATCTCAATGATTTGAGGGTGTTGCAGCACCTCCGTGAGGTAGGGATTGATGACCTTCTCGAAGAACTTCTCCTTGGGGGCACTTGGAGACGTCATGATGATCTAGATCTGTCAGAAAAATAGCTCGAAACAAGAACAGAGGATATTTGCGTGATACAGGAGTCAAAACCTTCGGGAGATTATATAATGAATTTTTATCGACCAAAATACGTATCGTGCAAGAAAACGGAGTCCGGAGAGCACACGAGGTGCCCACGAGGCAGGGGGGCGCGCCCAGGGGGTAGGGCGCGCCCTCCACCCTCGTGGAGGCCTTGTGTCCTTCCCGGACTGCTTCTTATTTTTCTATTTTTTTGAAATATTCCAAAACGGAGAAAAATTGCCATTAGAACTGTTTTGGAGTCGGTTTACTTACCGTACCACATACCTATTCCTATTCGGAGTCTGAAACGTTCCGAAAAGTGTCCCTTATGTATTCCTCCGGGGTTACGGTTTCAATAACATTGGTTTCAACATTTATGGGATTACCTGAGATATGATGTTTGATTCTTTGACCGTTCACCACCTTCGGATTTGTGCCCTTGAAGTTGTTGATTTTTATGGCACCGGAATGATAGACCTCCTCGATAACGTAAGGACCTTCCCATTTAGAGAGAAGTTTTCTTGCAAAAAATCTTAAACGAGAGTTGTATAGCAATACATAATCACCTACATTAAACTCACGCTTTTGTATCCTTTTGTCATGCCATCTTTTAACCTTTTCTTTAAACAACTTGGCATTTTCATAGGCTTGGGTTCTCCATTCATCAAGTGAGCTAATGTCAAATAACCTCTTCTCACCGGCAAATTTGAAATCATAATTGAGTTCTTTAATAGCCCAATAAGCCTTATGTTCTAGTTCGAGAGGTAAGTGACATGCTTTTCCATAAACCATTTTATACGGAGACATACCCATAGGATTTTTTGTATGTAGTTCTATAGGCCCATAATGCGTCATCAAGTTTCTTGGACCAATTCTTCCTGGATCTATTAACATTCTTTTGCAAAATTAGTTTGAGTTCTCTATTACTCAATTCTACTTGACCACTAGACTGTGGGTGATAAGGAGATGCAATTCTATGATTAACATCATACTTAGCAAGCATTTTACGAAAGGCACCATGAATAAAATGTGAACCACCATCAGTCATTAAATATCTAGGGACTCCAAACCTCGGGAAAATAACTTCTTTAAGCATTTTAATAGATGTGTTATGATCAGCACTACTAGTTGGAATAGCTTCTACCCACTTAGTAACGTAATCAACAGCAACTAATATATGTGTGTATCCATTAGAGGCAGGAAAAGGTCCCATATAATCAAAGCCCCAAACATCAAATGGTTCAATAACAAGTGAATAGTTCATAGGCATTTCTTGACGTCTACTGATATTACCAATTCTTTGACATTCATCACAAGATAAGACAAACTTACGGGTGTCCTTGAAGAGAGTAGGCCAATAAAAACCGGATTGCAATACCTTATGTGCAGTTCTATCTCCAGCGTGGTGTCCTCCATAAGCTTCGAAGTGACACTTGCGTAGGATCTGTTCTTGTTCATGCTCAGGTACGCAACGTCTAATAACACCATCTACTCCTTCTTTATAAAGATGTGGGTCATCCCAAAAGTAATGCCTCAAATCATAGAAAAACTTTTTCTTTTGCTAGTATGTGAAACTAGGTGGTATAAATTTGGCAACAATATAATTAGCATAATCAGCATACCATGGAGCAGTATGAGAAGCATTTATGACATTTAATTGTTCATCAGGAAAGTTGTCATCAATAGGTAGTGGGTCATCAAGAACATTTTCTAACCTAGACAAGTTGTCTGCAACGGGGTTCTCAGCTCCCTTTCTATCAATAATATGCAAATCAAATTCTTGTAACAAGAGAACCCATCTAATAAGTCTAGGTTTAGCATCTTTCTTTTCCATAAGATATTTAATAGCAGCATGATCAGTGTGAATAGTTACTTTAGAATCAACAATATAAGGTTTGAACTTATCACAAGCAAATACAACTGCTAAGAATTCTTTTTCAGTAGTAGCATAATTTCTCTAAGCATTGTCTAGAGTTTTACTAGCATATTGAATAACATTTAATTTCTTATCAACTCTTTGCCCTAGAACAGCACCTACAGCATAATCACTAGCATCACACATGATTTCAAAAGGTAAATTCCAATCAGGTGGCTGAACAATAGGTGCAGAGATCAATGCTTTCTTGAGTATTTCAAATGCTTCTACACAATCATCATCAAAGACAAATGGTATATCTTTTTGTAACAAATTAGTCAGAGGCCGAGAAATTTTTGAGAAGTCCTTAATGAACCTCCTATAAAAACCGGCATGACCAAGGAAACTTCTTATACCTTTGATGTCCTTGGGACATGGCATCTTTTCAATAGCATCAACCTTGGCTTTATCAACTTCAATACCTCTTTCAGAAATTTTATGCCCCAAGACAATACCTTCATTAACCATAAAGTGGCACTTTCCCAATTCAAGACAAGATTGGTTTCTTCACATCTCTGCAAAACTCGATCTAGGTTGCTCAAGCAATCATCAAAAGAGGATCCATAAATGGAGAAATCATCCATGAAAACCTCACATATCTTTTCACAAAAGTCAGAGAATATAGCCATCATGCATCTTTGGAAGGTAGCAGGTGCATTACATAAACCAAAAGGCATACGTCTATTAGCAAAAGTACCGAAAGGGCAAGTAAAAGTGGTCTTTGATTGATCATCGGCTGACACGGGTATTTGAGAGAAACCAGAATAACCATCTAGAAAGCAAAAATGTGTATGTTTGGATAATCTTTCTAGCATTTGATCAATAAAAGGTAAGGGGTAATGATCTTTTTAGTAGCCTTATTTAATTTGCGGAAATCAATTACCATCCTATAACCTGTAATAATTCTTTGCGGAATCAATTCATCTTTATCATTAGGAACGACGGTAATACCTCCCTTTTTAGGGACACAATGGACAGGACTTACCCATTGACTATCAGCAACGGGATAAATAATACCTGCCTCAAGAAGCTTTAGTATTTCCTTTCTTACCACTTCTTTCATCTTAGGATTCAGCCGTCGTTGGTGATCACGAACTGGTTTGGCATCTTTCTCCAAATTTATTTTGTGTTGGCATAGAGTGGGGCTAATGCCCTTAAGATCATCAAGAGTATATCCAATAGCAGCGCGGTGCTTCATCAGAGATTTCAATAATCTCTCTTCTTCATGCTCTGAAAGGTTAGCACTAATAATAACAGGATATATCTTTTTCTAATCAAGATAAGCATATTTAAGAGTATCAGGTAACGGTTTGAGCTCAAACACGGGATCACCCTTGGGTGGAGGAGGATCCCCTAGGATTTCAACAGGTAAGTTGTGTTTCAGGATGGGTTCCTGTTTGAAGAATACTTCATCTATTTCCCTTCTTTCATTCATAAACATATCATTTTCATGATCTAGCAAATATTGTTCTAAAGGATCACTAGGAGGTACGGCAATTGAAGCAAGACCAATAATTTCATCTTTACTGGGCAATTCCTCTTCACGGTGTTGTCTATGAAATTTAGAAAAGTTAAACTCATGAGACATATCACCTGGACCAATAGTGACAACATCCTTTTCGCAGTCTATCTTAGCATTAACAGTGTTCAAGAAGGGTCTGCCAAATATAATGGGACAAAAGCTATCTTGTGGGGAACCAAGAACAAGAAAATCAGCAGGATATTTAGTTTTCCCACACAAGACTTCAACATCTCTAACAATTCCAATGGGTGATATGGTATCTCTATTGGCAAGCTTAATGGTAACATCAATATCTTCTATCTCAGCAGGTGCAATATCATGCATAATTTCTTTGTATAAGTCATGAGGTATAGCACTAGCACTGGCACCCATATCACATAAGCCATGATAACAATGATCTCCTATTTTAACAGAAATAACAGGCATGCCTACCACAGGTCTATGTTTATCTTTAGCACAGGGTTTAGCAATTCTAGCAGTTTCATCACAGAAATGAATAACATGCCCATCAATATTATCAGACAAGAGATCTTTAACGATAGCAATATTAGGTTCAACTTTAACTTGCTCAGGAGGTGTATAGGTTCTAATATTGCTTTTACGAACCACAGTTGAAGCTTTAGCATGATCTTTTATCCTAACAGGAAAATGTGGTTTCTCAACATAAACAGTACGAACAATAGGATCATTATAAGTGATAGTCTTTTCTTCAACTTTAATAGGTGCAGCTACTTTTACTTCTATGGGAGGATGATATTTAAACCACTTCTCCTTAGGGAGATCAACATGAGTAGCAAAGGATTCACAGAAAGAAGCTACTATCTCAGAGTCAAGTCCATATTTAGTACTAAATTTACGGAAAACATCGGTATCCATAAAAGATTTAACACAATCAAACTTTGGTGTCATACCTGACTCCTTACCTTCGTCGAGGTCCCAATCTTCAGAGTTGCGTTTAATTCTTTCCAAAAGAGCCAGCGCAAGAAGTATCGAGCATGGTGCGATTGTTATCAGAAAGCCGAGCATAAAAATTTTGAATAATTATTTCTCTTGGAAGCTCATGATTGGGGCATGAATATAACATTGATTTAAGCCTCCCCCAAGCTTGAGCGATGCTTTCTCCTTCGCGAGGCCAAAAATTATATATATAATTGCGATCGCGATGAACAAGATGCATAGGATAAAACTTCTGATGAAATTCCAAGTTCAATCGTTTGTAGTTCCATGATCCCATATCATCACATAGCCTATACCATGTGAATGCATCTCCCTTCAGAGATAAAGGGAAGACCTTCTTCTTAATAACATCATCGGGCACACCTGCAAGCTTAAATAATCCACAAACTTCATCCACATATATTAGGTACTCATCAGGATGCATTGTTCCGTCTTCTGCAAAAGGATTAGCTAGCAGTTTTTCTATCATACCCGAAGGAATCTCAAAATAGAAATTTTCATTTTCAGTAGGTTCAGTAGGTTGAGGAGCAACTTTTTGCTCTACTGGTCGGGGTGAAGATACCCCGAACAAGCCCCTATAGGATTACTTTCCATAGTAACAAGTGACAGTAAATTTCAGCACACTATATAAATTTTTCCTTACCAAATTCCACCTACCAAAGGCGCTTCACTCCCCGGCAACGGTGCCAGAAAAGAGTCTTGATGACCCACAAGTATAGGGGATCTATCGTAGTCCTTTCGATAAGTAAGAGTGTTGAACCCAACGAGGAGCAGAAGGAAATGATAAGCGGTTTTCAGCAAGGTATTCTCTGCAAGCACTGAAATTAGAGGTAACATATAGTTTTGTGATAAGATAATTTGTAATGAGCAACAAGTAACAAAAGTAAATAAAGTGCAGCAAGGTGGCCCAATCCTTTTTGTAGCAAAGGACAAGCCTGGACAAACTCCTATATAGAGAAAAGCGCTCCCGAGGACACATGGGAATTATCGTCAAGCTAGTTTTCATCACGTTCATATGATTCGCGTTCGGTACTTTGATAATTTGATATGTGGGTGGACTGGTGCTTGCGTGCTGCCCTTACTTGGACAAGCATCCCACTTATGATTAACCCCTATTGCAAGCATCCACAACTACAAAAGAAGTATTAAGGTAAACCTAACCATAGCATGAAACATGTGGATCCAAATCAGCCCCTTACGAAGCAACGCATAAACTAGGGTTTAAGCTTCTGTCACTCTAGCAACCCATCATCTACTTATTACTTCCCAATGCCTTCCTCTAGGCCCTAATAATGGTGAATTGTCATGTAGTCGACATTCACATAACACCACTAGAGGATAGACAACATACATCTCATCAAAATATCGAACGAATACCAAATTCACATGACTACTAATAGCAAGACTTCTCCCATGTCCTCAGGAACAAACGTAACTACTCATAAAGCATATTCATGTTCATAATCAGAGGGGTTTTAATATGCATATAGGATCTGAACCTATGATCTTCCACCAAATAAACCAACTAGGATCAACTACAAGGAGTAATCAACACTACTAGCAACCTACAGGTACCAATCCCATACTTAGAGACAAGAATTGGATACAAGAGATGAACTAGGGTTTGAGAGGAGATGGTGCTGGTGAAGATGTTGATGGAGATTGCCCTCTCCCTATGAGAGGAGCGTTGGTGATGACGATGGCGATGATTTCCCCCTCCCGGAGGGAAGTGTGCCCGGCAGAACAGCTCTGCCGGAGCCCTAGATTGGTTCCGCCAAGGTTCCACCTCGTGGCGGCGGAGTCTCATCCCGAAAGCTTGCTTATGGTTTTTCTTCGGACGAAAGACTTCATATAGCAGAAGATGGGCACCGGAGGGCCAATAGGGGGCCCACGAGGTAGGGGCGCCCAGGGGGGTAGGGCGCGCCCCCCACCCTCGTGGCCAGGGTGTGGGCCCCCTCTGGTATTTTTTCCGCTCAATATTTTTTATTATTTCCAAAAATAACTTTCGTGGAGTTTTAGGACTTTTGGAGTTGTGAAAAATAGGTCTCCAATATTTACTCCTTTTCCGGCCCAGAATTCCAGCTACCAGCATTCTCCCTCCTTATGTAAACCTTATAAAATAAGAGAGAATAGGCATAAGTATTGTGACATAATGTGTAATAACAGCCCATAATGCAATAAATATCGATATAAAAGCATGATGCAAAATGGACGTATCAGCATACCAAGGTGTACTATTAGAAACATTTATTGCAGCTAATTGCTCATCAGGAAAACTATCATCAATAGGTAGTGGGTCATCAAGAACATTCTCCAACCTAGACATGTTATCAGCTACGGGGTTCTCCGCTCCTTTTCTATCAGTGATATGCAAATCGAATTCTTGTAGCAAGAGAACCCAACGAATAAGCCTAGGTTTGGCATCTTTCTTTTCCATAAGATACATTATTGCAGCATGATCAATGTGAACAATTACTTTTGAATCTACAATATAGGATCTAAATTTATCACAAGCAAACACCACTGCTAGAAATTCTTTTTCAGTAGTAGCATAATTTCTTTGTGCACTGTCTAGAGTTCTACTTGCGTAGTGAATAACATTCAGTTTATTATCAACTCTTTGTCCTAGAACAACACTAATAGCACAATCACTAGCATCACACATAATTCAAAAGGAAAGTTCCGATCAGGTGGCTGAACAACAGGTGCAGAAATTAAGGCTTTCTTGAGTGTTTCGAAGGCTTCTGAACAATCATCATCAAAAACAAAAGGAATATGCTTTTGCAAAAGATTTGTAAGAGGCCTAGAAATTTTAGAAAAATCTTTGATAAATCTCCTATAGAACCCACCATGACCAAGGAAATTACAAATACCTTTGATATCTTTAGGACATGGCATTTTCTCAATTGCATCAACCTTAGCTTTGTCCACCTCAATACCTCTTTCAGAAATTTTACGGCCCAAAACAATACCTTCGTTAACCATGAGGTGGCACTTCTCCCAATTCAAGACGAGATTTGTTTGCTCACATCTCTGCAAAACTCGATCAAGATTGCTTAAACAATCATCAAAAGACTTCCCATAAACATAAAATTCATCCATGAAAACCTCAACAATCTTTTCACAAAAGTCAGAGAATATAGCAGTCATGCATCTTTGAAAGGTAGCAGGTGCATTGCATAAACCAAAAGGCATACGTCTATAAGCATAAGTTCCAAAAGGACAAGTAAATGTGGTCTTTTCTTGATCAAGTTGAGAAACAGGAATTTGTGAAAAACCAGAATATCCATCAAGGAAGCAAAAATGTGTGTGCTTAGATAATCTTTCTAGCATTTGATCAATAAAAGGCACAGGGTAATGATCTTTCCTAGTTGCTTTTTTTTAATTTTCTAAAATCAATTACCATTCTATAGCATGTAGCAATTCTTTGTGGAATAAGCTCATTCTTATCATTAGGAACAGCAGTAATACCTCCTTTCTTAGGGACACAATGGACATGACTTACCCATCTACTATCAGCTATAGGATAGATTATACCTGCTTCCAGAAGTTTTAATATTTGCGTTCTTACCACTTCTTTCATCTTCGGATTTAACCGACGTTGGTGATCAACAACGGGTTTAGCATCAGGTTCTATATTACTCTTGTGCTGACATAGAGTGGGATTGATGCCCTTAAGATCATCAAGAGTATATCCAATAGCATCTCGGTGCTTCCTTAGAACTTTCAATAATCTTACTTCTTCATGTTCTGAAAGGTTAGCACTAATAATAACAGGATATATCTTTTTCTCATCAAGATAAGCATATTTCTAAGTGTCAGGTAACTGTTTTAATTCAAACACAGGATCACCTTTAGGTGGAGGAAGACCTCCTAGAGTTTCAATAGGCAAATTGTGTTTAAGCAGAGGACGTTGTTCAAAGAAAACCTTATCCATTTCATTTCTTTCATGCATATGTATATCATTCTCATGGTCTAGCAAATATTGCTCTAGTGGATCACTAGGAGGTACAGCAATAGAAGCAAGACCAATAATTTCATCCTTACTAGGAAATTCTTTTTTATGAGGTTTTCTACTAAATTTGGAAAAAATGAACTCATGAGACTCATCACCAAAGCTAACACCGACAGTTTGTTTCTCACAATCTATTTTAGCATTAACGGTGTTCAAGAAAGGTCTACCAAAGATAATGGGACAAAATTCATCTTGTGGGGAACCAAGAACAAGAAAATCAGTAGGGTATTTTATTTTCCCACACAAGACTTCAACATCTCTAACAATCCCAAGTGGTGTGATGGTGTCTCTATTAGCAAGTTTAGTACTAACATCTATGTCTTCTATTTCAGCGGGTGCTATATCATTCATAATTTCTTGTTATAAGGTAAAAGGAATAGCACTCACGCTAGCACCTATGTCACATAAACCATGATAACAGTGATCTCCTATTTTAACTGAGACAATAGGAATGCCAACAACAGGTCTATGTTTATCTTTTTTATCGGGTTTGGCAATTCTAGCAGCTTCATCATAGAAGTAAATAACGTGCCCATCTATATTTTCAACCAGGAGATCCTTAACCATAGCAACACTAGGTTCTACCTTGATTTGTTCAGCTGGTTTAGGTGTTCTAATATAACTTTTATTGACCACAGTTGAAACTTTAGCATGTTCCTTCATCCTAAGAGGAAAGGTGGTTTGTTAATATAAGCAGTAGGAACAACAGGATCAACATTATAAATAATAGTTTCATCTTTAGCTATTACCGGTTCTTTAATTTCTTATTTAATAGGTGGGTGATATTTAAACCACTTCTCCTTAGGGAGATCGACATGAGTAGCAAAAGATTCCCAAAAGGAAGCTACTATCTGAGAATCAAGTCCATATTTAGTGCTAAACATTTGAAAAGCATCGGTATTCATAAAAGATTTAACACAATCAAACTTAAGCTTAATACCTGACTCTTTACCTTCTCGAGTTCCCAATCTTTAGAATTGCGTTTAATTCTTTCTAAAAGATCCCACCAGAATTCAATAGTCTTCTTCATAAAGGAACCAGTACAAGAAGTATCGAGCATGGATCGATCATTATGAGAAAGCCGAGTATAAAAAATCTGAATAACAATTTCTCTTGAGAGCTCATGGTTGGGGCATGAATACAACATTGACTTAAGCCTCCCCAAACTAGAGCGATACTTTCTCCTTCACGAGGCCAAAAATTATATATATAATTCCGATCACGATGGACTAGATGCATAGGATAAAATTGATGGAATTCCAATTTCAACCGATTCCAATTCCACGATCCAATATCATCGCATAGCCTATACCATGTCAATGCCTTTACCCTTCAAGGATAAAGGGAAAACTTTCTTCTTAGCTTCACCTCCGGTAAACCTGCAAGCTTAAACAATCCACAAATTTCATCCACATATATCAAGTGCATATCAGGATGTTCGGTTCCATCTCCTGCATAAGGATTAGCTAGCCGTTGTTCTATCATACCCGAAGGAATTTCATATTCAGTATTTTCAGTAGGTGTAGTGGGTTGAGGGGCAACTAATTGTGGTTCCGATCAAGGTGAAGATACCCCGAACAAACCCCTCAAAGGATTGTTCTCCATAGTAACAAGTGACAATAAATTTCAGCACGTAGTAATAATTTTTCCTTACCAATTTCCACTTACCAAGAGCGCTTCACTCCCCGGCAACGGCGCCAGAAAAGAGACTTGATGACCCACAAGTAGCAACCCCAACGAGGAGCAGAAGGAAATGACAAGCGGTTTTCTGTAGGGTATTGTCTGCAAGCACTGAAATTGCAAGTAACGAGTAGTTTGGTAGCAAGATAATTTGTAATGAGCAAGTAACGGGAATGATAGAAAAAGTGCAGCAAGGTAGCCCAATCCTTTTGAGGCAAAGACATGCCAAAACGGTCTCTTATGATAAGCAAAGCATTCTTGAGGGTACACAGGAATTTCATCTAGTCACTTTCATCATGTTGGTTTGATTTGTGTTCGCTACTTTGATAATTTGATATGTGGGTGCTTAGGTGTTGTTCTTACTTGAACAAACCTCCTACTTATGATTAACCTCCTCGCAAGCATCCGCAACTACGAGAAAAGTTTTAAGATAAAATCTAACCATAGCATTAAACTTTGGGATCCAAATCAGCCCCTTACGGAATAGCGCATAAACTAGGGTTTAAGCTTCTATCACTCTAGCAACCCATCATCTAATAACTACTCCACAATGCATTCCCTCAAGCCCAAATATGGTGAAGTGTCATGTAGTCGATGTTCACATGACACCACTAAGGGAATCACAACATACATATTATCAAAATATCGAACACATATCAAGTTCACATGATCTTGCAACATGATTTCTCCTGTGACCTCAAGAACAAAAGTAACTACTCACAAGTGATAAACATGTTCATGATCAAAGGGGTATTAAATAGCATAATGGATCTGAACATATAATCTTCCACCAAATAAACCATATAGTGATCAACTACAAGATGTAATCAACACTACTAGTCACCCAGAGGTACCAATCTGAGGTTCCGGTACGAAGATTGAACACAAGAGATGAACTAGGTGTCAGGACCCCAATCCTAAGTCACACCGATCTAGCATGTAACACATCATATCACTTTGCGGCCTCATCGAACGTTGTCCCTACCTACTGAGGAATCAAAAGTGTACGTAGAAAAAGAGAGTGTTGGAAATGCATCGAGGAGAACTTACCTTGTGAGTCACTACTCCGGGCGCTCACCCGCAGCCCTAAGCCCTACACTTCCTTCGCTTACCGCCTAATCTTAATCTATTGCCCTGCCTCCAAGAGAAGAAATGGCACCAACCGATACAATGGCAGCTAGTTCCAGGGAAGTGTTCATGGTCTGTTTTATTCCCAATTGTTGCCCGTGTGAAAAGAAAGAAGAGAAATTGGGCCATGTTTCCCGAGAGAGACTGCCTTCTCTCAGGCCAGCAGTCTTATACTTATAGTCGACTGCTCTATGACGATCTGACCTCTTTCCTGGGCTCTGCTTGCTCGTCTACGCTCCGACCAATTCAGTCAAAATCGAAAAAATGATGTTTCCTTGAAAAAGTCTAAGAAATAGTAGTAGTAGTCAAAAAGTGCACTTTTTCCATATATTTCGATTTATAGGGATCCCTATCTTTATCTCTATCCACAGAGATACCTATCTATATAGAGAGAGATTTTTCTCATTGGTCATTCATCTTTCCCGATCTAGTGCCATCGTTCTTCAAGGTGCCGGAGGGTTTGAAGCATACCTACTACCCCTCCCCTGAGCTTAGTTCAGAGTTGCCTCAGCGCGCTCGAGTAATAACTGGGAAAATCAAGGCTGGACAGGTCTTCGAGCCAACTTCAGGAAGAAATGCAAGTGAAAGAGAATGCTCTCGAGGGCGCAGGAGTCTTTTTCTGCCTTTCTTATTTGAAATCCGGGTGAGCTGAGGGGGGACAGCGTAAGTGAGCGACCTAAAATGCGATCTCGAGGACCCCGAAAAACTCGAGACCGCTCTCCGTCCATATTTAGGACGGTTAGGGCGCGCTTTCTTCAAAGGATGGCTGCTTCCAAGCCCACCTCCTGGTTGTCATCGCTAGAACGTAGCAGTAAGGGACAACCCACCCATACAGACAGCCTGCAGGGAGGATGGCACTACTGGCAAAGACCGTCTGGCGAAAACGTATTGGGTCTCCCCCTCCTGCAGGATCAAAAAAGGTTGTATTAAAGTTTCGATCGGTTAATAACATTGTAATTGCCCCCGCCAGTACCGGAAGTGATAATAAAAGTAGGAATGCTGTCACTAGAACGAGAGCTCAAAATTGATCTTTTATAATAAAGAAAGGGCAATAGTTAGGACGCATATGCGCCTAGCTTTTTGTCTCTTTTACCGCAGGAAGTTCTCCAAAAGTATGAAAGGCCGGAGGGCCCTGAACCATCCATTTGATCCCCACGGTCGTGACACCACTTTCTAAACAAAAGTTTCCAAAATCCAATGTGGAACCAAGCAGTAAGAGAAATTCATCATGGTAATTATTAGTCGAAAACCAAAGTGGAACGGAGAGAACGGAGAGTCAGTTACAATGAAAAATTGTTGAGGAATCACCTGCTAGTGGAGGAAGGCCTCCTAGGGATAAGAGACATAGGGCTAAAGAGAGAGCCAAAAAAGGATCTTTCGTGTATAATCCTGCATAATCTCGAATGTTATCAGTTCCGGTACGTAGACCAAATCAAGAGCTATGGGCATACTTAACTAGAACTCCCTCTTACCGAATCTGAGTAGTTCCTTGCTCAAGACCACGAAGCAAGAGCGAAGCAGAACCGGTTTTCAATTCATCAAAACTCTTGAAAAGTTCCTTTGCTTTTACAGCGAAAGCACCTGCCAACAAATTGGAACCATAATCCCTGTAACATCCCAAATTTTCAATTTGGTATGTTATACATAGATCATCATTGCATATCATATTTATTGCATTTTGACAAATCCTCGATAAATCCTAAGCAACTCAAGGACCCTCGGAGAGAGTTGGGGATTTTCTCAAATTTTCATATTTGATTTTTCATCAAATAATAAGACGAGGATTTTGGTTTTAATTATTTTTCTCTCCGGAAAAATATTTCTTTAAACAAAATAAATGAGAGGAGAAAATATGACTTCTCCAAAACAATTGAAATACTGGAGGAAAAATGTTAAAATCATTTATTGGATTTTATTCGGTGTTTATTTGCAATTTTAATTGCATTAAAAATATTGCATGTTTTCAAAACTTTATTTTGAGTTAAAAAAATGTTCACCCTATTCTAGATTTTCTAACTAGACGGGGAAAATTTGTTTTATATTTTTTGGAATTTTATTTATTTTTCTACGAAATATTTTCCGCGGAACGTATTTATTAGAAAAATGTGCAGCGCCCGACTGGGCCGAGGCCCAGCCGGCCCGCCCGCGGGATCTCCTCCCCGCGCACGACGCCCGCCGCCGCCGGAGTCCGCCATGGACACAGGAGCCCCGCCGCCGCCTAGCCCCTCCCCCAAGCCACCTTCCCCCCCCCTTCTATCTATACCCCCCCTCCTCCTCCCTCTCACCCCGCCGCCGGAGCCGCACTCGCCGCCGCCCGCTGCACCCGCGCGGCCGCCGCCGCTCGCCGCCCCTCGCCCCCGAGCCGCCCGAGCCCCGCCACCCCCGCCGCCCCTCGCCGGAGCCCCGCCGGAGCCCGTCCCCGAGGTAGCCGCACCTCGCCTCGTTTGCCGGTTTTGTTTAAAAAAACGTTCGTTTTAAAAAAACCCTAGATCGGTTTTTTTTCGGTTTTGTTATTTTGTGAGCGATCACCGACTCGTTCGTTTTAACGAACGCGTTCGTCGGATTTTCTCTGTTAACGAACGTCCGTTCTTTAACCGTTCGTCCGTTTTTCTTTTTCATCGGATTTTTTCCTGATTTTCTCAGATCTCGATTTCTGATCGAATCTTCGTTTCTGTTTAACTTCTCGCTCGTTTATCGGAATCAGGCGATTCAAGCGCCTAGAGTTTCGTCTCGAAATTCTCTTTCCGTTTAACCTACTCAAACAAGTTTTTGCTCCTGTAAAATTTGACCTAGATCCAGATTAGTAAACGAAGCTTGTTTCTTTCACCGTTTGACTTTCCTAGCTTCGTTCGAGTTGATTCTTTTTGCAAACCGGAGTTCTTAAGTTGAACTTTCTGGTTGGATCTTTCATTCGAGTTTTACCTGTGCATTAGATGAGTACTGATTGTCTGCTTGTTTGTTTGCGATAGAGTACCCGGAGTGTGCCGCTTGTTACTTCGAATCGCTAGGTTTTGCGGATCATCAGCAAGGCAAGTAACACTTTGATCATACCTTCCATACCCAGTTTTTATTGCATTAGTTCTATTCCTCAAACATTGCATGATTAGGATCTAATTAAATTGTGGGTACTGGGAAGTAGTTGAGGTAGTACCTATTACCTGTTTTCTTATCAAACCCTTGGGAGTTACTTCTACGTTGTTATTATATTGCCATGCTATGCTCGTAGACGTGGATTTGGGTTTGAGAGATATTCATGACAGATGTGAGATTGTTAATAATGGTTTACCTAAGGTGGCAACTAAAACTCACATCTGGGTGGATTGAGGCACCTGGAGAATCCAGTGTTGTCTGTTTCTATAAGGACCGCCACCCAGGCTCAAAGGGATCATAAGATTATTCATGCTAGAAACTTCCGTGTGCAGCCACAAGCTATTATGGGCTCTAGCATAGTTGAGTAGGTTTGATGATCTCTTGAAGAGGTGGGCTAGCAGATGTAGGGGAAAGTAGGTGTACCGGTCCATCCAGAGTAAAGAGTGATTGTTCCTGAAAGACTGTGTCTCCGTCATCCGTTTCTCAAACATCATGCAGTGCGAGAATCAAGCGGAGGCGATCGAGTCTTGTGGGGAAAAGTGCGCAAACCTCTGCAGAGTGTACAAACTAATCATGGTTAGCCGTGTCCCCGGTTATGGACAACTTGAGTATCTAGTACCTGGATTATCATTTGAATCTCATCACCATGTTACTTTTAATTAATTTTGTGGGTTATGATGACACTTAATTGGGATTGAGTTGGAGGTACCTTCTCAATGTTTAACAACCACCATGATAGTTAAATAAAATTTATTCCTTTGAAGTAGGGAAAAATTGGCTTTTCGCAAAACTGTAACCATAGAGCTTTCCACCAGCCATAAATGCATGTAGTATAGCAATATTATTGTTCATTATTCTCTATGTGTTACTTTGCCAACATATTCTATGGGCTGACCCGTTTTCGGGCTGCAACGTTTCATGTTGCAGACTTTTCAGATGACGAGTAAGGTGCCTTAGGTCGTGGTCTTATACTCAGTGATGCCGCTGGAGTTGATGGACTCACTTATCTTCCAAGTCTTCCGCTGTTATCGTATTTAGATGGCCTTAAGCCATATTTATCATACTTAATCTCTTTGGAGATATTCGATGTAATAAGTGTGTGATTGCTACTCTGTTATAAATCCTCCATTTGTACTGTGCGTGTCAGCATTACTGATCCAGGGATGACACTGGTGCACAGCAGCACAGACCATTTGAGGTCTGGTCGCTACAATCCCCGGCTTATCTTTGCAGTTATCCTTATTTAGCAGAATCTAGTGAGTGTTCCATTAAAAGGAAAGAGAGCTATTCGTTGTAGGATTGATCCAGACAACCCAACCTAAGTCACCTATTGCGCCTAACCTAAGTCACGGTATTCCCACGGGTGCCACCTTACCTGGCCCGGGACCGTTTGCGCCTTTTGGCTCACGTATATGATAGTGTCGCTAGCATCCATATGACAAAGAATCCGGGCCGACATGACTAGTCGTAAACCCAAGGTGGCGCTAACTTACAGGGACAGGCATACATGACCCAGCAACGAACGTGTCAATCATTAATGTATGAACCCAAGTCGTAGCAAGCTACAAGGACTTAAAGGAACAACGCGTGACATTTCCCTGAAGGGACAAACACAGGAACGAAGAAGGACACATGCCGGCCAGCCTAAGTGTTCCGGAGCAGTAGCAAGCTACCATGGCTCAGTGGAAGCACTAGGAGACATTTCCCGCTAAGAGAGGCTACCAAGAATAAAGAACTAGGCTGTCGGATCACACACATACCAAGCATTTCAAAATCATACACACAATATGCTCGATATGTGCAAATACAACATGGCATCACAACAAAACTCTATGACTCAAAGTATTTATTCATTAGGCTCCGAGGAGCCAGATATTACAAACATGGGTCTGATGACCGAGCATTCAAGTCATACAAGCAATAAGCACATGCGGAAGCTTAATTTGTCTGAGTATAGACAACTACAAATGAAAAGGCTGAGAAGCCTGACTATCTACAAGACCCTGCCGAGGGCACAAGATCGCAGCTGAGGTAACAAGCTAAACATCGAAGTCCACGCGGAACTACTAGTGAGACTGTAGTCTCTCTGCAAAACATAAATTAAGCAAACGTGAGTACAAATGTACCCAGCAAGACTTACATCAGAACTATCTACATATGCATTAGTATCAACAAAGGAGTGGTGGAGTTTAACTGCAGCAAGCCAGCTTTGACTCAGTGGCTATCCTGAACTACGTCTGCAAGTAACTCTTTTGAGGTGGCACACACGAGTCCACATATTCACCGTATCAATACACCACTATGGATCCGCTCCCGTCTCCCTACGAGAAGGCCATCCATAGCACTCACGCTTATATTGCACATTCTACAGTATCCACTTTCACTTGTCTATGAACTGTATAAGCAACCCAGTAGTCTTTTACCGCGGACGCGGCTATTCGAATAGATCATGTTAACCATGGCTCAAAGGAACCCGTCCCCGTCCCATCAGCAACGTTCCCTCTTGGAACACGTATCTACGTCCAGTCCGGACACTGTGCCATTCCATGTGTCACCCGGACACACGCGCTATGTGCCACCTGCCCGCACACCTGACCGCAAATGTCCATGTAACCGCAAGGTAGGCTCTGATAAGCACGGAACTCAATTCCTGTGAGCCGCATCACAAGACAATCCACCATGTTATCCAACACGGCCTCTCATCACCAACTTGACCAAAACGGGTCAAGACACTTTAGTCTCTTCATTAGGACATTTTCATTCCAGTTCATCACCCAGATGGATCAGACCCGACACAACTCTAAGCATAGCAAGCGAGCATGAAAGAGTGGTCACAACAAAGCTCAAGCAACTCCTAAGCATGCTAGGATGGTTTAGCTATTTGGTGACAATGACAGGTCATGCAAAGGAATGGGTTCAACTACCGAGAAAAGGTAACAGTTGAAACGTTGTTGTCCTAATGTAGTAAAAGAGAGAAAGAGCAGAGAGTAGGATTGTGTCGAAATGAACAAGGGGGGTTTTGCTTGCCTGGCACTACTGAAGATAGTATAGCTCTTCATCGGTGTCATCGAACTCATCGTCGGAACCACGTCTACTAAGAGGGGACAAACACCGACAAACAAGAAAGAACACAATCAATGTAATGCAACAATATGATGCATGAATGTGGCATGGCAATATGCTGTGATTAGAGCTAATGCAGCTAACAATGATTTAAATGAAGTTGGTTTGAACCCTAGGTTCAAATTCAAACTCCATATGTTAATGTTCATATGCCATTTATTTGATTTACCCTAAACAGTAGTCATAAGTTGTTCTAACATGCATGAAAATGGTACAGATGGATAGATTGGATTTTTCTGATCATTTTTCGTATATAAATTATTTCATTTGGAGTTATAGATTAATTTCTATGATTTTTAGAAGTTTTAACTATTTTCTGGAATTTCCTAGATTATTTTAAATCCAGAAAATCATTTACTGCATCAGCATGATGCCTGAGTGACGTCAGCAGGTCAACAGACGTTAGCCGGGTCAAACCTGACCAGTGGGTCCCACTGGTCAGTGTCATAGTGGTGGTTAGGGCCGCTGACATGTGGGCCCGGTCAATGGCCACGTCAGCACGGTCAAAGCTGACGCGTGGGGCCACTATGGTTAGCTAAACCTAAACAGGAAATAAACCATGGTTAATTAGGTGGCGGGGCCCGGATGTCAGTGTCACTAGGGGTTAAGTAGCAGGGTCATTAGCACTAATTACGTCGCCACGTCGGCACGCCGGAGTTTGGCCGACGGCGACCTCAAGTCACGGCGGAGTCTGCTCGGGATTGAGCTACGGGTGATGGTTTTGAGCTAGGTTTGCAGCTTCGGGACGCTGGGACTCGCGCGCATCCGTTGCAACAAGCGGCAGCAGCTGGGGTGGCCGGAGCTCGCCGGAAACGAGCTCGCGGCGGCGGCTGGAGTTCGGGAGCTGTCGGGTTCGGTGCTAGAGAGTGTGGGAGGGGGAGCTGCTGGTGGCTACGAGTTCGCGGAGACGCGCTGAGCACACTGGTGTGCTCGGACACGGGCTGTAGTGCCCAACCCACCAGGGCGCGCCTGGGCCTCCACCCTGGTGGGTTGTGCTCCCCTCGGAGCACCCCCCAGGCGCTTCTCCGGCCCACTGCATGTCTTCTGGTCCAAAAAAATCCATAAAAAGTTTTGTTGCGTTTGGACTCCGTTTGGTATTGATTTCCTGCGATGTAAAAAACATGCAGAAAACAGCAACTGGCACTTGGCACTATGTCAACAGGTTAGTACCAAAAATGATATAAAATGATTATAAAACATCCAAGAATGATAATATAACAGCATGGAACAATTAAAAATTATAGATACGTTGGAGGCGTATCATCTACAAAGCTCAACTTGTCACAAAAGGTTTTCGACAAGTTCAAGGGGTTGATTACGACGAGATTTTCTCACCCATAGCGATGCTTAAGTCCGTCCGAATCATGTTAGCAATTGCCGCATTTTATGATTATGAAATCTGGCAAATGGACATCAAAACTGCATTCCTTAATGGATTTCTTAAAGAAGAGTTGTATATGATGCAACCAGAAGGTTTTGTCGATCCTAAAGGTGCTAAAATGTGCAAGCTCCAGCGATCCATCTATGGACTGGTGCAAGCATCTCGGAGTTGGAATGTACGCTTTGATGAGGTGATCAAAGCATATGGTTTTATACAGACTTCCTCCTCACTGACACGGTGACGTACCACCTCCGCGGGGTCCTCGAGCCTCTGGACTGTCACTGGCCCACGCGACCGCCACCAAAGAAGGTTCGGGTCAATGACGGGCTGACTCCTCACCAAGCTGCGCCCCCCGGTAGGTAGCGCCTCCCAATACCAGCCCGGCGGAGCCCAGTCCCGGACATGGCCCATCTGGTCAAGCAGGTGTCCTCCGCCGAGTCGACGCCGACGAGGATGCGGGATAGGCATCGTTGACGTCGATGCGGGAATAATTGCTTTAACTAAAAAATAACAACAAATCTGACATGTTCAACTAGTTCTATTAATTCAACTAGTTCTTACTAAAAATAAACTTATTATAAATAAAAATAAACTAGTACCTAATTAGTACCTAGTTCTTACTAACTAATTAGTACCTAGGAACTACTACCCTAATTACCATCTAATTTGATGAACCTAGGGGTGGAAAGTGGTAGCAGATATTCCAATTATCCAACTTAAAAGTGAAATAAGTGGTCAAATTTTACTCGTTTTATTATGCATTACAATAGTGTTTATTCATCATCTAAGAAAACATCCGAGCCGCATCCGTATCCGATAACATCCGCATCCGATTCGTTTCCACCCATAGATGAACCCTAACTAATTTGATGCAACTAAAATTTGAAGAACCCTAGGCAGAGGTAGGGGAGGGGAGGAGCAGGCGTGCTCACCTCGGGTGCCTGCGACGAGGGAGGGGCAGGCGGCGTCGAGGTCGGGGTCGGGGCTCGGGCGCGCGGCGGAGGGCGGCGTCGAGGTCGGGGGCGGCGTCGAATACGGGGTCGGGGGCGGCGTCGAGGGTGTGTGGAGAGCGACGGGAGAGCGCGCGGCGGCCGACGGGCGACAGCGGAGGAGTTGGATTTGGGGGAGAAGTGACCGTGGGGAAGAACGAACCGCGCAGTTAAGTCAGAAGTAGCAGTAGCGCGTTCCAGGAAGTGCGCTGCTGCTAAGCTAGCTACAACGTGTTCCTCGATACGCGCTACTGCTATTCCTTTCACTTTTTTCTATTTCTTTCATTTTCATTTACTTTTCTATTTGCTATCCATTTAATTTTATTTCCTTTAGCAGTAGCGCCTTTCAGTGTAAACGCGCTGCTACAAAGCAAGTAGCGGTAGCGCAGTTCGACGTAGATCGCTACTACTATGTGTAGCCTATCGACTAAGCCGTGGGAATTTTAGTAGTATCGCTTTTATCTTCAGGCACGCTACTGCTACAACTGTATCTGTAGCGCCATTTACATCAGCGCGCTACTGCTACTTAGCACCAGCGTGCTTTTTTAACACGCGCTACTACTAAAGTTCTGTGTATAAGGTTTTCCCTAGTAGTGTCTACTAGAGTAGCTCGTTGATCAAAGATAGTTAAGGTTTCCTAACCATTGGCATGAGTTGTCATTTGGGATCACATCATTAGGAGAATGATGTGATGGACAAGACCCATCCGTTAGCTTAGCATAATGATCGTTCAGTTTTATTGCTATTGCTTTCTTCATGTCAAATACATATTCCTTCGACTATGAGATTATGCAACTCCCGGATATCGGAGGAATGCCTTATTTGCTATTAAACGTCACAACGTAAGTGGGTGATTATAAAGATGCTCTACAGGTATCTGTGAAGGTGTTTGTTGAGTTGGCATAGATCGAGATTAGGATTTGTCACTCCGAGTATCGGAGAGGTATCTCTGGGCCCTCTCGGTAATACACATCATAAGCTTGCAAGCAAACGACTAAGGAGTTAGTCACAAGGTGATGTATTACGGAATGAGTAAAGAGACTTGCCGGTAAAGAGATTGAACTAGGTATGAAGATGCCGACGACCGAATCTCGGGCAAGTAACATACCGATGGACAAAGGGAATTATGTATGTTGTCATGACAGTTCGACGGATAAAGATCTTCGTAGAATATGTTGGAGCCAATATGGGCATCCAGGTTCTGCTATTCGTTATTGACCGGAGAGGTGTCTCGGTCATGTCAACATACTTCTCGAACCCGTAGGGTCCGCACGCCTAACGTTTGTTGACGATATAGTATTATATGAGTTATGTGATTTGGTGACTGAATGTTGCTCGGAGTTCCGAATGAGATCATGGACATGGCGAGGAGTCTCGAAATGGTCGAGACGTAAAAATTGATATATAGGACGATGGTATTCGGACACCGGAAGTGTTTCGGAGGGTACCGGGTACATATCGGATCACCGAAAGGGGTTCCGGGCACCCCCGGCAAAAGATATGGGCGTTATGGGCCAAGAGGGGAAACGCACCAGCCACAAGGGGCTGGTGCGCCCCCATATGGGCCGGCCATGGTGGGGAAGGAAATGGGAAGGAGGAAAGGAAAGAAAGGGGATAAGATTCCCCCTTCCTTCCCCCTTCCCCCTCTTTCCTTCCCCCTCCAACAAACATGGCAGGGGGCGCGGCCAAGGGCAGGAGTCCAAGTAGGATTCAGACCTACTTGGGGCGCCCCTTGGCCTCTCCCCTCTCCCTCCCACCTATATATATGAGGAGGGGGGCGCCTAGCACAATACAGACAATGGTTTAGCCGTGTGCGGCGCCCCCCTCCACCGTTTACACCCCGGTCATATTTTCATAGTGCTTAGGCGAAGTCCTGCGAGGATCACTTCTCCATCACCGTCACCACGCCGTCGTGCTGACGGAACTCATCTACTACCTCGACATCTTGCTGGATCAAGAAGGCGAGGGACGCCACCGAGCTGAACGTGTGCAGAACGCGGAGGTGTCGTGCGTTCGGTACTTGATCGGTTGAAGCGCGAAGAAGTTCGACTACACCAACCACGTTGAGAAACGCTTTCGCTTACGGTCTACGAGGGTACGTAGAAACACTCTCCCCCTCGTTGCTATGCATCTCCATGGATAGATCATTGCGTGTGCGTAGAACCTTTTTTGTTTTCCATGCATTGATTCCCAACAACATCCATATCAGTCACCATAGGCAACGGTGCCACGGCGACTTTCTAGCACTGCAACTGGCTCAGGGGGTGCCCGCTGCGCGTCGCCTACCCCCTGTTGTACAACCACTCCACCAGGAAAAACAGAATGGTGTACGCTGCCCAGCAGGGAGATAGGTGGCTCCTTGAACTGAGCCACGGCGACGTGGAGGGCATTGTGCAGCAGGCCACTATGCTGGCAAGAGAACTTCGGGTAGTGGTGCCGGGGATGGACCAGCAAGCCAGGTACACCATCTTGTGGAACCTCGCCGGCTCGGGCCGCTCTTCCACCAGCTCGGCATACAAGGCCCAGACGGAGGGAAGCAACAACTGCAGTTTCAAGACGACCATCTGGAAGGTGTGGGCGCCGGGCAAGAACAAGATGTTCCTATGGCTGCTTCATGTGAATCGGCTGCGGTGCAACGACAGGTTGCAACGGCGCGGATGGCCAAACAGATATTTCTGCCCGCTCTGCATGCGCAACCTCGAGAGCTCGGTGCACCTCATTTGGGACTGCCCGACGACCATGCAGGTGTGGAGCACAACAGCAACATGGGGAGGCTGCTCTACCTTGCACCCTGACGTATGGATCAAGGGACCAACAACCACTACCAAGGTCAAGATGATCATCGATGTCGCCGCCCCAGCAGCCCGGAAAGGCACCAAATCCAAGATCGCACTTATCAGCTAGCGAATCTGGATGGAAAGGAACGACATCGTATTCAAAGGAAAGACACCAAGCATGGTCAACATCATCAGCTCCTGCCGCTCCGACATGGAGCAATGGAGGATCGCGGGCACCCATTTGGGCACGTGCCGTGAGATCTCAGCACAGTGTTGTTTCACTTTCTTTTTTCTGTATTCTCTCCATATCACCAATCACTTGATCAAACACCTTTGTTGCTCTCTTCTACTAAGCTAATGAAAATCAGCAATTGCTGGCCAGTTAAAAAAACATCTTCCTGGCCCGAATCAACGAATATATGAGCTCGTCGAATATGAATTCATTAAGTCTGTGTTTCCATAGCCATCATTCCATCGACGAAACCATCGGTGACCTAGAAATGACCAAAAGAATAAAAAAAACTGCTCAAACATTTCATCGAACGCATAGAGCGCAAGGTGTATATCCCGGGTAGTCGGACATACCAGGGCGGTGCCTTGACCGGTTGCGGCACGGTTGGCAGCGGTGTGGGTTGGGTCCTCCGATGGCGAAGCCGTGTGTTGGGGACGACGACAGAGCAATGATGACGGCGGAACTACGATGGAGGTTGTGCTGACAAAGGAGAAAAGAGAAGAGGAACATGGGTGGTCACACAAGTAGGGGCGTCTTCAGCCATATTGGCGTGGGCCCTTGCAGCCAGTCCTAATGTTACAACTACTCAATGGTCTTATAAAGTGTGGACTCACGCTGGACATTAATGAATTTTATGTTTAAATTATGCACTATGAATAAATTGTATAGTTTAACTATGTATTTTTACATATGAATATAGATTATTATGCAGTATCCATTGTACGTATACTTCTATCATGAAATGTCGATGAGAATATTTACATGAATTTGAGGTATCAAAGGTGAGAGTTATGGTTGCAAAGGAGGATATTTAAGAGGCCGGATGGCATTGCCCATGTACATGTGTGAACACACCCACCGATATTTAGGGATGCAGTTATGGTGCCGTAATGTCACCTGCCTTTGAGTGTGTGACATATGGGCCAGCCACCGGTTGGGCTCACATGTCATGCAGCCAAAGGCACCTGAACACATTGAAGCTTAGTCTGATGTTTAGAGATCTACAACCGGAGTCCTTAAATCCGCCCCAAACGCAGGGACGGGCTGCCGGGACAAAAGACTTCACCCAACCGGGCGCCCCATTTCCGGCCGAAACGTTCAAACTGACCGGCACTTCTATATTCAGCCCAAACGCCCAGACCGATGGGCGGATATGGGGATGCCCAGACACGCTAGCCACGTCAGACTGGCCGCTAGGGCCTGCGCCAATTTTTCCATATCCACCCCTCCTTCCCGGTCAATGCCACCGCTAGCGGACGCCACCCTGTTGTCGTTACTTGTAGGTCATCGATTGATTCGTCGTGGAATGATGGCTACGGGAACACATATGCATTTGGACAAAATGATTTAACTTAAAAAAGGTAGGGCCATATACACTTTGAGAAGGGTATGAACTGTATGAATCTTCTCTGTTCATAGCGACAGTTCATATCCTTCACAAAGCAAGGATGACCATACTCACAGTGAAAAAGAAGCTTACCGCTTTTGGACGACGCGACTATTTAAACCGATTGGATCGCTCCTCGTGCAGGAGTTGGGACTAAAAAAAAAACAACCCCACCGGCCCAACACCGGATGTACACCCACAATCAAAATCTTAAGTACAAACAAGTTGTATTTTTGTGCACTGAATTGTGTTTAACCTAAATGATCGGGCGTTCATGGGTGCATGTTTTAAAAAGATTTGTGATTGCAAATGGTCAAAAATAAGGCCCGCTCAATCATTGTCCGTCGACACGTCCGCAAAAACATAGGGGGCCGAATTTGCTCGGTCCGATTCAAGATGCTCCTAGTAGTTAATCTCCGTTACAAACCCACCTGATCTGATACGCAAGCACATGTCAGTAGCAGTGCACGGCTGACAAGCCAGAGCCACATAAAATACCACTGGCAAGTCAAGGAATACGTACGTACTACTACAATGTCCCTACGTACAACAGCTAGCTGATTGACGACGTGTGAGCCGACGTAGCATCAACCCTACACAATAGCCTAGGGGTACACGAGATGACATGATAGGCTGCCAAGCTTTAAGTCCCATCCCCCTCACTGTTCGATAAGATTCTTTGACCATTATCTGCTCAAAAGATATCGCCAGTAAACTATGGGGTATGGGGTAGAACGGCTAGGTTTTCTGGTCTACGAGTTTACATCTACGTACAGCTTTTAGCTGACAAACTTCTTTTCCAAAATATTTTAGCTGATAAACTAGTTCAATGAAAACTCTGCCTTTTTTCTAAACAGCTCGGCACAGTATCAGATAAACCTGCTAGTGGTTTGTGATTTTGACATATTTTTTTGTAGAATGTGACATGTTCTTTCCGCGAATATTGGCTTCTTACCGTGATTTTTATTTATTTGTGTTCACTATAATAGCCTCTGTTTGTGCGGACTCTGGAGTCTCAATCTCTCAAGTCCAAGTATTCTCGTCTTTGCTGAGCCATCATCGCCGATTGGGGTGGATCACGTGCCCGAGCCTGCACAGCATGAACTGAACATTTTTCTGAGTGACATGAACTGAACGTTGCTAACTCTAGTAGCCCATCTTTTGACACCGACTTGACAGGACGAGCAGAAAACACGGGCTCCTCCTCTCTCTCTCACCCTTTCTCTCCCAGAGTCCGAGGGTGCCGTGGAGCTACTCGGCTCGCTCGGTCTCGAATGGTGGTTCACTATGATTACAGAGTTCAAATATTTTCTACTCTACTAGTAACTTTTTTGGATTGTATTAGGCCTTTTTTAATCTTATTAGTAAATCGTTCACTAGCCTGTCAGCCAATGGCTCAAGTTTGCATGTTGGCAACAGAAATCATTTTTGTATATTTTTTATTACCTATATGTACGAGCATATGTTTTAGAAAAAAAGGCGATTACCTGGCCTCTGCATCTGGACGATGCATACAACCATTTTATTAATTATTCATAAAAACCTTATGAAGTAGTACATCAGGTACGGGTAGTCTGAAACCATCATCTTAGCAACAACTGACGCTACTCCTATCTACTTGATGAAGGGGTGCCGATAGTCCATGCCTAATACCTAATAGACATCGCACCAAAATCTAACATCTAAAGCGGGAGGCCCCAACCGAGCCACATACTGGGTTTGGAGTACAAACCGGTCCGACGCACTCTCGCCGTCGTCTTCCACCCATCCATTTTTAGAGCAGAAAGTAACGCACCGACATTGCCAAAACCTCCCTACCATTGACGCCAACATGACGCCAGATAGCATCCTCCTCCTACGCGAGTCCATCTCCGCGCATTGGACCTCGAATCTCCACTGTGCCACGCAATCGAGATCCGCCGCCATCAACGAGAAAGACGAACCACCGCTCCACCAAAGAAGCTGTCCCACTAGTCCTTCGAGCCTGTGTACACCTCCAAGAATGACGCCCTCAAGAGAGAAACGACACTAGAGCTTCGCCGTCATCTGATCTACTGATCTAAGGTTTACCCAGGAGGTAGCGGATAGCGGCCTCGAGTTTTTCCACGGCGATGCCTTCAATAAGGTAACGACACAAAAGAGTGCCGTCATTGCCGGTCTTGGCAACAAGCCGAGAACGAGGTTTTCACTCGGATCCGCTCGACGAACCTCCATCTCGCATCGTGCGCACGGACCACCACCGATCTCCGCCGCCGCGGAGTGAGCAAGCCACTCTGGCCAGATCAGATCTGACCTGAGGGCCAACCACGCCCGCAGCCGGTCAGTCCACCAAAGCCCTCCAAGCCGCCACCGGTCCGAGGTGCCGCAGCGCCGCGGCCAGGTGCAGCAGCTCCACCACTCCGCCGCCGATCGCCGCCGGGAGCGAGCCACCGCCGCAGAGGCTTGGATCCAGGGGCGCACTTCCGCTCGCTCGGGTGCCACCGCTCTTAGCTGCCCGGGCTTAGCCCGGCGGCTTCCTCTAGCGGCGGCGGAGTGGAGGGATTACAGCTCAAATGTTAATGCCTTCCAATTTCTTTGCGCTGTACTATACAACTTTAGGGCCTCTTTGATTCGCAGGATTGCAAAAACACAGGAATAGGAAAAACGTAGGATTAAAATGACATGCCCATTGGATTCTTATAGGATTTGAGGTTGCTTGATTGTATCACAGGAAAAACAAAGGATTTCTTCCAAGAGGTTGGAGTGGATGCTAGAATTCCTTTGAAATGTAGTACAAATGAATCCATAGGAAAAAATCATATGGGATTCAATCCTGCGAATCAAACGAGCAATACAGGAAAAATTCCTAAAGATTCTAATCCTTTAGAAATCCTATGAAAATCCTTTGAATCAAAGAGGCCCTTATAGTTGGTCTGTGAGTTGCCCTCATGTGTGAGGTTCAAGTGACGCTAGGCCATCGTTTTGTTGTGTTGTGCTGTTAGAGTTGGTATGTGTGCTTCCCTCTTGTGTGAGGTGATGTTGGGACGAAGGTTTAGGGCCTCTTTGATTCACAGGATTGTAAAAACACTGGAACAGAAAAAACATATGAATATCGTATGAAGACACATGTAAAACAGAGGAATGAAAAGCAGAGGAATAGGGAACAGATGGACGTTTGAAATGCAGGAACGGAAAACGTAGGAATGAATTATTAGGCTAGTCGTAGTGGGAGTAACTTAGATGGTAACATAGCGCATTCCATTTTTTTTGCTTATGTGGCATGTAGTTAATGAGGAGAGAGGTGTTTAGAGTAACATAATATGTTACTGTAACATAGCGTTTTCCGAGAAAGGATGAGTCTACAAGCTAATAAATGAAGCCATCTATGATACTACTACTATGTTACTTTGCACTATGAAGGTAGTAACTTAGGCTAGTGTCATATGCATGACACTAGTATAAGTTACTCCCCACTATGATTGATTCAAAGGAATTCTATAGGATTTCTGGAGGATTGAAACCCTTAAGAATTTTTCCTATGTTGGTCCTTTGATTCATAGGATTGGATTCCATAGGAATTTTTCCTATGGAATCTTTTGTACTACATTTCATAGGAAATCTAACATCCACTCCAACCTCTTTTTACAATTCCTTTGCTTTTCCTGTGCCATCAAACACTCCATGCTAATCCTGTAGGATTCATGTGTGCATGCCACTCCAACCCTATACTCTTCCTATTCCTACGTTTTGAAAATCCTGCGAATCAAAGAGGGCCTTAGCAGTAAAACCATGCACTGCTGGAAACTAGCCTAGACACAAGCCATGCACCAAACTGACACAAGCTTTGCAGTTGCACGTGCCTTTTTCAATGGACTGCGCCTATAGAAAACATGGGTTGGCTCACGAGAGGAATTAACTCTATTGCCTCGGCCATCGTGTAAAAAAGAGGTCCGACTCAATGCTCAAGTTCCTGCAAAATCAGAGGAGACAAACAGTGTTTCTCTGGATTGCAACAGTATTCCTACGAGTTGTTTCCTGTAAATCAAACGGCACTACAGTAGCACTTCCAATGGAATGAGCATTCCTATGTTTTTCCAGTGAAAAATCCTTTAAATCAAAGGAGGCCTTAGTTGTTTTGGGATTGTTACCAAGTGCGCTGCAATAAAAAAACCTAGCAAAGAGCCGCGCCCGGGCTCGATACTGTGTGGTTAAATTGGGGAGAAAAAAGTTCAAATGTCTAGTCTGCATATATTTGCTGAATACTCCCTCCGTTCCAAATATAAGTCTTTCTAGAGATTTCAACAGGTGACTACATACAGAGTAAAATGAATAAATCTACACTCCAAAATATATCTACATGCATCTGTATTTTATAGTCCATTTGAAATGTGTACAAAGACATATATTTAGGAACGGAGGGAGTATCATATAGTAATTGTGTGAAAATGAAGTTGTGCACGCATGCTCTTAATACAAGTTTTTTTCATTATGCGCTATCTAGTGCACATTTACCCATAAGAATGTAGTGAACTGTGTGTAGTTGTCAGGTTATGGTTGATTCTACTACAGTTTTCATCTACATGTGTTTGAACTATATTTCTTTCGCATGCCTGAACTGCACTTTTTTTCATGGTGTTTCAGTTGCAATTTTCAATTGCATGACATATTGCAACAACATCGCATGTTTGAATCACGCTATGGTTTAACTGCATCTTGCGTCTTTACTGCAATATGTGCTAGTAAAGAAAGTAGTGGCCACTCCTTTATTACAAAATAATCATGTTTTCATATGAATTTTGTCTAGTTCATTAGAGCAAACATGCAAATACGAAAATTACAATAACAATGTAATGTAAATCAAATATCAGTTGATGTCATTTCGAAAATAATAATATCAGTTGATGTACAATTGAGGAATGACAAAATCAAACATCACTGGCGGTCTAGATTGCATGAAGAATTCCAAACTAGTATATCACAGAGAGGAAGTAGTGAAGGCAATATTTTTTTTAACTTTGGGATTATCTCTGTAGTAGATCTTACGGCTCATTAGTTTTATGGCCAGAAATTCCACTTTGAAGTGCAATTTATCGTAGGTTTTTTCATGTGTTTTTTCTGCATTTAGCTTGGTTTAGGCCTTCAATGCACTGCATGATTTTTCTAAGAACTGTGAAATTTCCGTTCATAGTTATCTTTTGCTAGAAATCATTTGGATCGCATAAATGATGCTAGCACATTTCTACAAAGCTTTCACATGTCCTCAATTTAATAGAAACTTCAATGTTCGTTCCGGTTCTCATTTTCTTCTCCAGGGCCTCTTTGATCCAAGGGTTTCAAACATAATTTTGGAGGATTCTAGTCATTTGGAATATTCATGCGTGTGGGTATTTGGTACGTAGGATTGCAAACCTTCCAATTTTGTATTTAGGATTTATTTGTGATTTGATTTTATAGGAGAATTTTCACCCACTCTAGGCTCTTGGAAAATCTTGTGAACCGAAGAGTAGTCCTAGTTTACGCATGGTCGATGCATATTTTCTCTGAGGCTGATTGATTTGATGCCAAGATTTGACATTGATTCATGTGTTACTTTTTCCATACGACAAGCTTGTTGTGATTCTTTGGTTATTGTGTAACTTTTTCCGAACATATAACCATCTGGCTAAGCCATCATTTGATCTACAGGAATTTTGTAGGAAATCTATCTACCGGAAAATTTTCTTTTGAGCCATTTGATTTGTAGGAATGAATTCCTATTACTATGTAGAATTTGTCCCTCTCCCCCACCCCCTCACATTTCAAAGGAAAAAAACATTAGCTAAGATCAATGGAAAAATTCTCTACTATGAATTAAAGGACATTTCTTACCATATACGAGAAGTTAAGATACATCAATCTAGAAAAAGAAAAGAAATTAAAATACATGCCACCTCATTTTCTATTGATTTTCCTATTCCTATAATATTTATATGTAACAAGCGACGTGCTATTAAACGTAACAAAGCAGACATATGGAGAAATAAACAACAAGATTTAGTACAACGTACTAGTACAAGAGGAGGAGAGGGACGGGGCAGCCGCAGACGCAGTAGCGGCATGCAGCTTTTCCAAGAATCTTTCCATCCTGGTGAAAAGGAGGACTATTGCCCCACACATGCAAGGACCAATCCGGGCCAGGGACTAGACGTGGATAGGCGACAGGCCGGGCACACACCGCAACTGTAACCTGCTGCAACTTCTCCCCCTGTACAGTCCCATTATGTGAGTGACCCCTGCCACTGCTGGCAGATGAAACAAGTCACCACTCTGACTTCCCCTGCGCTGCATGCCCTCCTTCGATCAGACCAAACGAAACCTCAAAGAATCCATCCACGTGTTCACCGAAAAACAGTTGCCCGGAAAACGTTTTAGTTTCAGTTGATTGATTCTGTCTTGACCGTTAAATTAAGATCCAACGTTTGTCGTTCATTTCCTTCCCATGAATGAACATTGTTCATCTTTCTCCTCCGATGGTTACTGTTCTTCTTCACCGCCCATCAGCCGCCTGCTGCCACCACCCACGGCCGATGCCACCACCTTCTTTGTATCGCCGCCGTTCGGTCCGGCCCTCTATGCCCTATCACAATCTTCATCGTCAATTTCCCCCTCGCCATCCCACACCATGAATCCGCCAAAGCTCTGACTAGCCCTGCTGCTATCATCTGCGTTGTCGTCGGCTTCAACTCGCTCCTAGAGAGCCTTCATCGAGAACGTCGTGGTTCCCGTCTCACCCTTAGATGCTCCGGAAAAAACATCCGACACGACAAAAATAACAAGAACAACTCTAGCAGAGCTGTCATTTGGCCTAAACTGAATAACAAGAACAACTCTAGCATTGAATCGTTATTTGGGACGTGGTTAGCTGGTGTGAAACATACTACTGGGGCTCGTATTTCAATTGGAATATGTGCACTTATGTGGGCTATATGGACTGCAGGAATGATATGATTTTTAACAGACAACATATTTTAAACTTCTTGCAGGTCATCTTCAGAGCTATGGCATGGATCCGTACGTAGCCCTTACTCACACCTACGGACTCCAGGGAGCCATTAGTTACTGGGTGCAACGAATGAGAGATGGTAGCACGGACTATATTCAACCGGTTTGGATGACGGTCGCATAACATGATAGGAGTTTAGGGCCCTAGTCCTTTAATTCATACTAGTTCTGGCTTTGCGTTTTTTATGTTTCTTTGCTCCTTTTGCGAGCTGTAATACTTTAAAAACTTTGTGCTACTTTAAGACTTTTAATAATATGTCTGCATGCATCGTTCAGATGCAGAGGCCGGGGGCAAGCCTCCTTTTCCAAAAGAAAAAAGCAGAGCCGTCATATGGACAACCTCCATGGAGCATAAGGAGAGCGCACCATATAATATGAAGGCTGCACGGCAAAGCGCAAACATAAAGTTATCATAATGCGGCCTTCATAGTTTTATTACATGTTGGTCCTGCTTGTCATTGACTATAACTTTCCTATCCCAGTTCCCTGTCTAGAGCTCAAATCTACTAGTCCCTCACACACGCGCATACCACGACTCACGCACACAGAGCACAAACTCTAGCACAACACACGCATACATTAATCACAGATGCCTAGGAATGCATCACACATGTCACACGCGTGCACGCATCTTGCTTGGCCGTCGAGTCATGATTTTTTTCCTACCTAATGACAAAAATTATTGTAATCATTTTAAGGGACACATCAAAGATCGGAAATCCTTATGTGTCCAACAGAATGGCTAGTGTAAATTTCAACAACGTTTTCACGGCGGTCCTGCTCCTCCTTCGAGAGTATCACCCAATCTATTGGCAGTGATAGTGGACGCCGTGGGTAGCGAGAAGGGAAGTGTAGGTTGTGTGCGACGAGAAGAAACATATTAGATTATGGGCGGCGAGAAGGAAAGTGAAGGCTGCGAGTCTTTCTATAGCTGCGAGAAGCGGACAACAGGAAAAATGATGATAAAACTGCTACGGGCCAGTGCGAGAAGCGAGGAGAGAGCGGCTCTCTCCGTAAATTATGTGACTCGGGGTCGTTTAACGGCTCTATTAGATATAGAGTGGTATTATAGGCAAAAATTAACATATCAACTGTTATTATGATTTGCAAACCAACTTGTGGTTGGATAGTTAGATAGACAGTGGTATCCCCGTACACCAGAGTACAAGTTCTACATTTAACATTGATGCTCGTATTTTTTTATAAAGATGCTAGACTTACGGAATCGCGTGTAGAGTTATGATTGGAGAAGATTAGGGAAGAGAGGTCCCATCAGAGGGGTTGGTTGGTGAGAGAAGAGTCTGTAAAACTAATTCGTAGGTATAGCATTTTTGTTTTGTGGATGTATTTCAGTTCTTCTGGCAATGTGCATTCGGAGAAGACGTTCCATCGACTATGAATGCTTCGTCAATCTTAAGATGATTTGCCGGCTCAATTCTTCAGAGGTGCTCATAGGGATATGGTGTGGGTACGTGCATGCGTTTATAGGAATGTTTATACGTGTATATATGTGAGTGTTTGCGCTTATACTATGTTAAGAAAACGGTTATTATGTTTTGCTAAAGTTGCTCTGAGAATAGCGGTAGAAAAAAGACAGAGGGCAGTATTTGCATGTGGCACGTACGGATCCGTCTAAGATTCTTATATCCTTGGCCGCGGCGTGAGATTGCGTCGTGTCGAAACAGCGGCAACGGGAACAGCGACGCAAGAAAGACAGCTTCCTCTTTACTCATGATTTGACATGGGAACAAAGCCAATCCCTTCCCACCAGCCACACACACACTCGCTCATCATTCATTCACCTTCCGGCCTCCTCCTCCTCCTTTCTTCCTCCGTCCGTCCACCCCCAAGTTTCGTTCTCCACCACTTCTCTTCTTTTCAGGAGAGAGTTCATCTCATCTCCTTCCTAGTTAGGGTTTCTTGGCCTTGTCTGTTCTTGATTGGTCGATTCTCCGCGCAAATTATGGAGAGGTTCCCTAATCTTGGGGGAGGAGGAGGGAGCGGCAGCGGCAGCAGCAGTGCATCCATGGCCTCCTTCTTGCAGCTCCCACCGCCCTCCGCGTCGTCGCCCTCGCCGGAGCTGGCCGGCGAGCAGCACGGCTCGCGGCTCGCGTTGCAGCAGCTCCTGGCCGCCCCGCCGCCGTCGGCGCAGCAGCAGCAGCAGCGCAGGGAGATCTCGCCGGCGGACGTCGCGACCATCAAGGCCAAGATCATGGCGCACCCCCTCTACTCGCCGCTCCTCGCCTCCTACCTGGACTGCCAGAAGGCATCGCCCAAACCATGCAGATTTAGTTAGTTAGGTCACACAGGATGTGTGCACCTGCACCATGTGCTGAAGCTGAGCGCGTGATTTGCTTTCTCTTATAGGTCGGCGCCCCGCCGGAGGTGCTGGAGAGGCTCTCGGCCGTGGCGGCGAAGCTGGACGCCGGGCATGGCCGGGGGAAGCACGAGTCCCCGCGCCCCGACCCGGAGCTCGACCAGTTCATGGTATATGTTCCTGGATACATACGATGGATCAAGCTCGTCGCGTGATGCCATGTGATTGATGCTTTGCTGTACCTGTACTGATTCCGAGCTCATCGGCCGGCGTGCAGGAGGCCTACTGCAACATGCTGGCCAAGTACAGGGAGGAGCTGGCGCGGCCGATCCAGGAGGCCACGGAGTTCTTCAAGAGCGTCGAGACGCAGCTCGATTCCATCACATTCACAGGTATACTCAGATTTTAGCAGCAATATTTATGCGCCTGGTGGCAGCTGGTGCTTCCGAGATGAGAAGATTCTTGGGTTGCCGCATTGGGAAATGTCCGGTTTGTGCGACGGAATGGAGCCAACTTTTTTCCTCTTTGGATCCATGCTGTCGTTCCCTGCCACTGCCACGACTACCTTTGCCCCTTTGTTTACTTAGAGGAGGGGATAAGGTCCTGCATTAGACCACAAGTTCACTAATTATAATAACACCGGCATCTTAGCAGGAGTACGTACACATCAGCAGTATGTGAGTATTAAATTAGCACCGTAGTAATATGCATCACGAGCCCACAGGGAACTCGTGGTTCCAATCTCCGCCTCTCGTTTTCGATACCTTCGGCTCTCAGTTTATAATTAAGCACGATTGGAAGTAACACACTGGCTTCGACCTCTAGAGAGTTCATCTTTGGTTCAGCAGAGGCAATTCATAGGCGAACAAGAGGCATGTGGCTTAGTCTCACTCTTAGGGCCACAAAGTCGATTGTGTCGGCATGCAGTTTAATCATCTATGTGGTTTAGCACTGTTTAATCAGTTTTGCTAGAACTCATCTAGACGAGATATAATTTGGTCTCATTCATCTTTTATAGCCATTGGATATGATGCTATAAGATGCGTGTATACTGACGTAGGTTGTATCTGTTTTTGTTTTCAAGGTGAATGAGACCAAATTATATCTCATCTAAATGAGTTCTAGGCACTCCCCTGTTTAATCAGCTAGCACGAAGGAATTACATCAAGGTAACTGGTGTTCAGTCCACATAGGGATTATAAATCGAGTAGTATACTAACAACCGGCCTTGTTATTCGGTGGAACCAGTAGTGATTTAATTGGGATGCAGAAGAACACAGGGTACTAGCTGATTCGACGCGCGTGTACGTATGCGGCGGTGGATGAGCGGTGGGCCTGTAGCAGTTCTGTGCCTCCGCGAGTATTAGGGTGCCAATAAATCGCCGCACTGTACTAGATGGACGCCTACTGTTACTACACTGTGCACCCTGTCCCTTTGTCCAGTCGGAGTGAGTGTGAGAGGGAGGGAGAGGGACGCCTGAATTCTTTGTTGAAAGAAATATCAGCAACAACTTCAAAGTCTGTCCTCTGAACATGCAGCTGTCTGTATCCTATTGGTGAAGAGACATTTTTGTTTGCACAAGCTTTTCACTGCTATTCGCTGAAGAAATGAAAACTGACTACTTGTTTAATAATGCCCTCAATATTGCACAGAACACAAAATCACCTCTTCAGATCAGGTCAAAATGTTAATCGTTATGCAGTACTACTTGTTTGTTTAGGAACTGTACCATTAAGGATAATGTGGGAACTTTTTTTTTTGCATCGATGTGGGAGCATTCATATAGAGACTAAGAGGCCTCATTTCTTCGATTTCATTTTGATCATAGCAATAGAGCATTGTTAATTGGTTTGAGGATTTTATGTCTTTTGTTTATATATAATCACCCTTTTGTGACCCAAGTTATTTGATGTGTGGCTCCTACATTACATTGTTGAAACATATACATGCTTTGGACTTAGCATGATGGGTTCCTTTGCTGGACCTTAAGAAACTTTTGCATCTTTTGAACAAAGGTTTTTTGGGCGGAAAAATTGTAGTGTTAGATGTACATATGGCAATACTTCATTTTTCCTAACACATAATGATATTCAGTACCTCGGTAGGTATGAACCTGTTTTTTTTATATTTAGCAAAAGAAATCATATTTCCAAGTATTCGAAAACTATGAAAAATTTCGTGTTAGTTAACATGGGTAGACACTTGCCATTTTAAATTATTGCTAAAAATATGATTATTCGCGAGCTGTGAAAAAACACAATTTGAGGCATGGAACAATTTGCTATAGTGAAAATTATGTAACCTGTGCTGCAGATATCTATTTTGTGATTTTCACACGGGCTGCAAATGGTCACATTCTTTTATGGAAATTAAAGGAGCAATTTTCTGCTCAATACCAACATGCACGAAGTTTTTCATAATATTTACAGAAACTTAGAAATGAGGTTTTTGGTTGGGTATAAAAATGGGATCGGCTATCATGAGCTTCCGAATATAGTTTCTCAATTTCCTACATATATCATATATGTTTGGATTAATTTAAACATGAGGCCTAGCCTCATTTCCAGAACTAAGTTAAAATTCCAAAAAAAGTGCAGTTATATCTTTCTCTCCATCGTCTTATACATCTGGTCTGAAAAATTCTTTCATTGATCCTAGGAGTTATTGAAACATCTCTTTTGAGCAATGGCAATTATTTTGTTTGATTTAGTACGCTGTGTTTTAAAACGAAGTTAAGTTCATGTACTGTATTTTGAACAGCTTGAGCTCCTAAGACGTTCAAAAGAAAGTGATAGCATAAAATATGGATGTGGATTTATTTACAAACAACTTCACTCGATAACATAAAGAAAACGGGCAGTGATAAGTAATCTTTATTATATACTCATGATAAATTTACATAAAGAAAACGAGTATTTTTAATATAAATTTTAGGTGTTTTTATGCGTGAAAACTGCACTTTATTTGTTCATGTTGCTGAAAAACTATACACCCCTCATTTAATTCCGACTTGTTTCTAGTTTTTCTCACTTGTTCTAACAGATATTCGGATATGTTAACAACCCTTTCGTTTTGGTACTTCGCTATTCATACTTGAGAAAATTAACACAACCTGGCACGTGTATAATTACTTTTGTTCCTAGAATTAGGGTAGTATGCTACTTATTGCCCACTAGGCTGCCCAAAAGTGAAAGGCACTTCATTTCTCTATCTGGTGTTTGGATGAACTTGGGAGGTTGCATGGAGAAGGCTTCTGGCTTTTGCAGCATGAGGTTGCACCTTACTCAATGTTGCAAAATTGCAGCAGCATGGTTGAAATATGCCTCCATTTGTTGTTCTGATCTTCACCCAGTAACCATTTTCAGTTCATACAGTTCTAATTAAGATGACAACTCACTTCTCACCGTTTGTTACAATGTGAGGCATGCATTTGTGTGGCTGATATTGCTATATATGTGAATTTATTCAAAATTTAGTTATTCCCTCTGTACCAAAATATAAGACATCTTATATTTTGGTACAGAGGGAGTACTAATTATATTTGTCAAAACTGGTCCTCCTTTCCGCGTGTTTTTGAATGAGGATACTCTGCACGCACGAACACACCTTTTGAAATTAAACCAGGTGTCATGTATTTCCAATCCATTTAAGAGCACTGCTATTTTCCGGAGTGGTCCAGATCTGGGAACGGGACCAACATTTTGTTTGTGTCAAAACTATTGATGCGCAGACAGTACTAATTGCGAAGGCGCGGGGTCGTCCGAGGATGAGCTGGACACGAGCTGCGTGGAGGAGATCGACCCCAGCGCGGAGGACAAGGAGCTGAAGCACCAGCTGCTGAGGAAATACGGCGGCTACGTGGGGAGCCTCCGCCAGGAGTTCTGCAAGCGGCGGAAGAAGGGGAAGCTCCCCAAGGAGGCCCGCCAGAAGCTGCTGCACTGGTGGGAGCTGCACTCCAAGTGGCCGTACCCCTCTGTACGTACGATCATCCTAGCTACATGCCACCATTGAATTTCTCGGGTAGGTGTCGGCGTCGTTTGGTTTCAGTAGCTGATGATGTTGGTGGTGGTGCATATGTGCAGGAGACGGAGAAGATCGCGCTGGCGGAGTCGACGGGGCTGGACCAGAAGCAGATCAACAACTGGTTCATCAACCAGAGGAAGCGGCACTGGAAGCCGGCGCCGGAGGACATGCCCTTCTCCGTGATGGACGGCGGCGTGGGCGTGGGCGTCAGCTTCCTCCCCGCCCCGCAGGGCCCGGCGCTGTACATGGACAGGGCGCCCTTCATGGTGGACGGCATGTACCGCCTCGGGTCGTGAGGCCTCTCTCCCTTTCTCCATCGGACGGGGACTGCCGGCCGGTGCCGTCGGCGTGGTACGTAAGCTCCATGCATGGCAACGGCATGCGGCCGGTACGTGCTTAACGTACTTAGTCTGACGACGACCGCTCAATATTATGGTCCTTCCGTAAATACTCCATATATATCTGCCGTTCACGTTGGACAAGTCTGCCAAGTAGGAAATATATATATTTGATTTTCCATCAGCCTGCCTGTGCCCAGGTAAATAGGTGGTCGACATCGATGCATGCTAAGACTGCTCGTAATAGTCGTTGTTTCAGCACTAGTGCAACATTATTTTGCTAGCTAATGGCAAGTCAGATCAGGTGTACTGCATGCATCTACATGGCTGGCTCCTTTCATCATCAACAGATAAATTCATGGAGATGAACAAACTGTCTCACTGATGGGCCCCTGAGATCCATCCATGCCGGCCCGATCAACGTGTGCTTGCTACACGGTACACGTACGCGCTGTTGCTGTGCGTGCTGTTGCTTTCCCGGGGAACGGTCGAAGCTGCTGAACAGTGCCGCAAAACAGGCCCCGGATCCGCTTCTCAACGACGCCGACACCCCCGGCAGAGCGGGCCGGATGCGTGCGTTGCCGTCGGCGCCACTGTATGGCATTGCCGCGCGCACAGTGGCGGCGGCAGCGGCGATTAACTAATTGTTCATGCACGATGCATGGCCGGCGCGATGGTTGCGGGTCGTCGGAAGGAGGCTCGTACTGCTTGCTAGTTGCTACTGTAGTACAGTCTACTGTTGTAGCCCACGGAAACCGTGCGCCCTGCGTCCTGTGTCCTCTCTGTGACAGCGAAGTTGGAGCTGCAGCATTTAACTGGCTGGCATGCTAGCTAGTGCCTGCTTGCCTGGGGATCGAAACATAATGGTCGCACAAACTAACTCACAAAGTTCACGAGGAAACGTACTGATGTCCTTGGGACCTGGGAGTAAGTATGTCGCGGGGACTAGATTTAGGCTGGACCCATGCGCGGCGCGGCTGAATAGTGGCTTAGGCTGCGAAATGTCACTTTGGAACACGGGTGCCAGTGAGCACTTTATTTTAAATAGTTTCCAAAATCACATTTTGAATTAAAAAAAATGCTTAAATGAATTTTACATGGTAATATGGATGTATACTATACGCTTGCAAAGTTTGATGATCAAATAAGTTTAACACGCCAACTATACAAAAAATTCGTCATGCGTGGATTTTTAGCAGTTAACAATGCATGTACTGTTCATCTTCTCAAATCATGAATTTGTCATTTTTATGTAGCTCACATGTTATTTTATTTCATCATAGAACTTTACACATATGTGGTATATGTCCATATTATTATGTAGGATTTGCTCGAGCATTTTTTCAAGCTTCAAAACATCATTTTTAAACTTATTCAAATAAAGTGCTCGCTTTATTTCAAAACCGTCGGCTACTCAGTTTCAAGGCATTGTGGGTGGAATTGCGAGGAAGCTACCAACTTGGCGTGCAACTACTATGGATACATCCGGGAGGCTAGAATTGGTGCAGTCCGTCCTATGCACGATGCCCATTCACACCATGATGGTGCTGAATGTTCTACCGGACGTGTTGGCAGGCATTACCAAGATATGCATAGGGTTTCTGTGGGTTGCACAGGCGGAGGTGCAGGGTGGACACTGCGTTGTCGCATGGAATTCAGTGTGTATGCCCAAGTGGGCTGGAGGGTTGGGCCTCCCAGATCATAGACTACCCACAGTGGGAGTAACATAGGTAATAACATCACACATATTTAGGTCAAATAGATGATGTGGCATGCAATAAATGAAGAAAGAGATGAAAATGGTAACATAGCTAGTTACTACTATTATGAGTAACATCACACATATCAAGTCAAGATGTGTCTATAGCCTAATAAATGAAGTGTTGCATGTTACCACACATATGTTACTCCCCACTATAGAGGTAGTAACATAGGCTAGTAACATGGGCATGTTACTAGTCTATGTTACTACCCATTGTGGCTAGTCTAAGTGGATGAACATCACCCTGGGGTCTAGGTGGCTTTGGCTGAAGAGGACAGACACATCCAAACCGTGGGCTCAGATCGAAATTTCGGTGCTTAAGGAATCTACACAAATTTTTCCATGTTGCGGTGCATGTGGACATGGGCAACGGGAGCACAGCTTTTTTCTAGGACGACCGTTGGCTCCATGGACTGTGGATAGCAGAAATTGCACCATGGATCTATGGTTGCATTCGACCTCGAATTAGGGCCACGAGATCGGTCAAGGAGGCTTTGGAAGGGCTTTGGCCAAGGGATGTTTGGGCTAGACCTGAGTCACGAGGAGATTGAGGAGTATCTGGACCTCTGGGAGCGCGTCTCTTCAGTAATGTTGGTGGATAACAAACAAGATGTGGTGCGATGGACATGGGAGGCTTCGGGTGACTACTTGGTGTGATCAGCCTATGCATCGCGATTTGTCGGCCGACGGCATGATCTTGTGGCAACGGTGATCTAGGACTCTTGGCACCTTTGAAGTGCAAGTTCTTTGCCTAGCTTACGTTCCGTAATAGATGTTGAACCTCGGATTGGTTCGCCGGGAGGGGCCTTCCACATCAGGCGGCGTGCCCCTTTGCGATCAAATGCCTGACTTGTGTTTTCGCATGCACAATTTGGCACATCATCTTGCAAGCTTGGGGGAATGCAGAGTGGATGCCGACGAGCAACGATTTGTTGTTGTTGTGGTGCACGAAGTCGAGGGGTTTGCCTACATGTCTTCGAATGACTTCCATGCCCTCCTGATCTTAGTTGCTTGGCAGTTGTGGAAGCACCAGAATGACATTGTATTCGCTCACTAGGGTACAAGAGGAAGGAAGGAGTTGGCAGTCAGTAGGTCTGTTCGGTGGAGTGGGAGATAGGCTTGAGAGCTTGTATAGGTGGGGAGTAAGAGCAACTCCAATGGGGCAACCCATTTCGTCCGCGGCTGTCCGTTTGGGCCGGCGCGGACAGAAAAGGTGGCCCAACGCGCCGACCCAAACGGACGCGCGTCCGTTTTTCGTCCGCGGGCGACCCATTCTCGGCCCATTTTTAGCCTGATTTGCGTCGGCGCGGACACGCGACGGACGCGCGCGCGGTCGCCTACTCCTGTCCCCGGGCCCGCTGGTCTGTGGCACATTGGCCTCCCTCCCCCCGGCCAACAAGCAACCCTCGCCCCCACCTCCTGCGTCACCGACGCCGCCGCCCATTTTTGCGGCGACTCTTCCAGCCGCCGCCGCCTCCACATCCGCCCAGCAACGCCGCCCCTACCCCCAGTCGCCCGCCGCCGCCGTTTTGCCGCCGGGGAGCAAACTGGTTCCCGCCGCCACTTCCCCCACCGCACAGCCGCCCGCGACCAAGAAGACGCCTCGCCGCCCCCGCCACATACGACCGGCACGCTCGTCGGACGCCGGCAGGGCAGCTACCTGGTCTGTGCGCGCCGCGTCTTCCCTCGCCGGCCGTCTCCTTCTTCGACGCCCGCAAGCTGTTCGACAGTTTGCCAAGGTACGAAAATGGACTCCGCCGACGAGTTCTTTTTCCACAATTTCATTTGCGACTCCGACGATTCGTCGTCCGACGACGAGGAGGAGATATTGGCTGCCGTGTTGGTCCATCACCACCTCAACAACCAGCGGCCGTTGTTCCGTGGCTCCATTCCGGGCCACCTTCCGGCGTTGAATCGTAACCGAGAGAGCGGGCATTTCCTTCTCTGGAAGGACTACTTTGATACAACAAACCCATTGTTCAAACATCACAAATTCCGCCGCCGGTTCCGTATGAGTAGGCATGTTTTCAACCGTATTAGAGAGGGAGTGGTCGGCTATGATGACTACTTCGAGTGCAAAGAGGATGCCGTCGGCAAGATTGGTTTCTCCTCTTATCAGAAATGCACTGCCGCCATCCGAATGCTTGCATACGGAGTGCCCGGTGATCTCATTGACGAGTACGTCCGTATGAGCGAGTCTACATGCCTAGAGTCCCTGTATAAGTTCTGCAAGGATGTGATTGCTGTGTTTGGCCCTGAGTACTTGAGAGAGCCGACAGCTGCAGATACAGCCCGTTTGTTGGCGATGAATGCTAGCAGGGGCTTCCCGGGGATGCTTGGCAGCATAGACTGCATGCACTGGGAGTGGAAGAACTGCCCTTCTGCTTGGCAAGGGCAGTATAAGGGACATGTCAGGGCTTGCACTGTCATACTAGAGGCCGTGGCGTCTCAAGATCTCTGGATCTGGCACTCTTTCTTTGGCATGGCTGGATCACACAATGATATCAACGTGCTTCAGCGCTCGCCGGTGTTTGCTAGGCTTGCCGAAGGCAACAGCCCACCGGTGAACTTTACTGTCAACGGCCACAACTACGACAAAGGGTACTATTTGGGTGACGGTATCTATCCTCAGTGGACCACTATTGTAAAGACAATACCCAACCCTGTTGGAGAGAAAAGGAAAAGATTTGCCCAAGAGCAAGAGAGTGCTAGAAAGGATGTCGAGCGTGCCTTTGGTGTTTTGCAATCTCGATGGGGCATCGTTCGGTATCCTGCTAATACTTGGAGCACGCAGAAACTATGGGAGGTGATGACTGCTTGTGTGATCATGCACAATATGATCGTAGAAGACGAGCGTCCGGAACGTCTGTACGATCAAGGCTTTCAGTTTCAGGGTGAGAATGTTGTGCCTGAGCATGGAGTAGCGGCAACATTTGAGCAGTTCACTCAGTTTCATGAAGACATGCGTGATTGGGAAACTCACGTGCAACTGCAAAATGATTTGGTTGAGTATATGTGGACTCATGTTGGCAACCAATAAATGTATCTTCTTTTATTCGTTTGCAAAACTATGTGAAACATTTTTATTTTTATTTGGCCTGTAAAACTATACTATTTATTTGGGCAGACTATTTTGTTAATTAAATTTTCATTTCACAATATGTTGAATGCAATGCAAAATTGGGCGGCCAGCCGGCCACGCTTGCACATATGGGTCGGCGCGTTGGGCGTGCTGCCGACCCATATTAAAAACAGGGCGGACGCCGGCGGGCAGCCGACCCAAACGGACAAAAAACGGACGAAATCGCCGTCCGTTTGGGTCGGCCCGTTGGAGTTGCTCTAAATGAGTATGTTTTACCTTCGGGCTTGAAGCACTTTGTAAAACCGTGGACAGTGGCGGAGCCAAGTGGGGGCGAGCAGGGGCCTGGCCCCCCCTAACGATCAAGGGAACATTTGTACGCAACGGTTAATTAGGGAGCAACTAGTTAACGAGCGCTCCTTCGGAAGCCTCGCAACGATCAGCGCCATTTGGCGCGCTCTCAGCCATTCACCACGTGTCGCGCTCTGGATGCTCCCTCCAGATTTTGTTTTTTTATTTTTCCGCACGCGTTTTCGGCTTTTTAAATGGTTTTTTCCCGGGTTTTTTCGACGTTTTGGTTTTTCCCCGGTCTTCCTTAGCGTTTCGACCAAATTTTTTTTTGAAAAAAAACATTTTTTTGCACGAAAAAACGTGTTCACTTTTTTTTCTTTCGTGAAAAGTCATGTTTTTTTTCGCGAGAGTCACGGCCGTGCCTTTCGGAAACGAAAAAAAACGCATTTTCTGTTTTTTTTTCTTTCGCGAGAGTCACGGTTTTACTTCCGCGAGAGGCACGGTTGTGCTTTCGTGAGAGTCACGGCCGTGCTTCTCGAAAAGGAAAAAAAACGCGTTTTTTGTTTTTTTTTCTTTCGCGAGAGTCACGGTTTTGCTTTCGCGAGAGGCACGGTTGTGCTTTTGCGAGAGTCACGGCCGTGCCTCTCGGAAAGGGAAAAAATACGCGTTTTCTGTTTTCTTTGCTTTCGCGAGAGTCACGGTTTTGCTTTTGCCAGAGGCACGGTTGTGCTTTCGCGAGAGTCACGGGCGTACCTCTTTCGGAAAGGGAAAAAAACGCGTTTTCTGTTTTTTTTCTTTCCCGAGAGTCACGGTTTTTGCTTCCACGAGAGGCACGGTTGTGATTTCGCGAGAGGCACGGGCGTGCCTCTTTCGGAAAGGGAAAAAACCGTGCTCCCGGTTTGGTTTCTTCGTCCGGTTTTTTCGTGAAAAAAAATTTCGTCAAAACCTATCAACATGGGATCTAGTTTTGAAGATCTCGACGCGAGGAATCCAATGGTGAAAACGGTTTGAGATTTGGACGCACGGTTTAAGAGATAAAACGTTTTGAATAAACGAATCTACGAAAAAAGGACCTGGGAGATGAAGTGTTCTTTGCAACGAGTACTCCCTAATTAGTGATTTCGTGTTAATTAGCGATATGATCTGTAGGTACAACGTGCTCGGCCCCCCTATCTTTGCGTGAATTCTGAAGAAAGGAAAAAAAGGCCCATGTACAAGCCCATTAGTTAGTTGTTTTCTAAGTCCATGGCAAAGCAGATTACACGATTGGCCTCCGTCAAGTCTCCTGGCGCTACGCATTATCTCCGTGATTAGCATGAGCGTGGATTAGCGATGCGCCGCTGCTGTCCTATGCCTTCGCCGCCGGCCGGCATGCCTCTTGTCTTCCCTCTTAATAAGATCTTGCTCATACGACGACGACGACGACGCAGGCTGTTTCACTCGCAATTATTCCGGCTGCGGCCAATGAAATAGACAAGGTAAACACATCACACAATGTACTAATCTCTCTCAGTTCTCCTCTTGTATCATGTTGAATTTCTACATCGGATATTAGTTATTTTGGTTGTGTGATTTATGCGTCGCTGCGCTAGGGTATAGGCACCTGAAGTCGCTCGAAAGCTCGATCCGTCAATGCTTCGGCGAGCATTCGTAAACAGTGATGGTTGTCGCTGCGAACGACAAGCAGCCGATCTACTTCGACCTAGCTGGATTTAATTCTCTAGGTTTGTATTCTGGGTATGTTGATCAATTTTTGCTAACTGAACAATATTTTTTTTTCTAATACAATCAGTGATGATTTGCCGTTCAAACCTATGTAAAGTCAAACTAAAAGCCAATCATTTGATAATACAAAATTATTCTAGCTAGTTCATACATCTCAATTTTTCATATGACAATGTTGAATTGTTGACCAATTTTGTGTATGTAAGCAAAGTTAAATGCGAATGATCCTTCAATATAAAATTATTAGGTAGTATGTGAGGCACAAAATATTTTCTGGCTTCATTGCCATCTGGCCCCCATGCCTAAATCCTGGCTCCGCCCCTGACCGTGGATGGGTCTCTTCACCCGCTCTTCTTTCAATATATGATACGCATGCATGCGCATTTTTAAAAATAAATAAAAATAAAGCGCTCACTCCAAAAATGCATACTCCTTACAATGTGGCTGTCGCATCTGAAATGGAGAGCATGATTGATGATGTGGTTACGGATTTGGCGTCGCCTCATTGGCTACCACAGTTGGGTTTCAGGAGGGGCTCGCCCGAAGTGATGTATAGTACTCGCTGGTGTATGTGCGTTGTGACTTGTGAGCTTGTGGAAGGGGACGATGGCATGTTCACGTTTTTTTCAAGAAAATGCACCAAAATGTCATCTTATATCTGATAGTTATCAAGAAAAATAATAGCCAGTGGTCATTGGTAAAATATATCCAGCATAATCTTGCGGCAACGGTGATCTGGGACTCTCAGCACTCTTGAAGTGCAAGTTCTTTGCCTGGCTTGCATTCCGTAATAGATGTTGGACCTCGGATTGGTTGGCCAAGAGGGGCCTTCCACATCAGGCGGCGTGCCCCCTTTGCGATCAAATGCCCGAGTGCATTGGTCATATCCTACTGACTTGTGTTTTCACACGCTCAGTTTGGCACATCATCTTGCAAGCTTGGGGTTTGTCCATGTAATCACAGGTTTTTTTTTAGGGACCATGTAATCACAGGTTAGTTCTCGTATATTTTATAACTAGTCGCGACTAAGAGCATCTCCAACAGCCACCGAACGCGCCGCGCGCTAAAACGGACTTTGCCGCGCGCTCATCGCCTGGTTTGGCGCGGCGGGCAGCGCTGGCTCCAGCAGCCGCGCTAAAATGCAGCGCGCGCGACTCGCACAAACAACATATGCATTTCAAATAGAAGCAAAAATGATCAAACTAAATCAACAATAAATAGTTCAATTTCGTTATTACAACCCAAACAAATAGTTTATCGTTCAGTACAACAAATAGTGCAATAAACACAACAAATAGTTCATGAACAATACAATGTCGAACGCACAAATCATGCTCTTTGTCGTCCATGCCATGCCCACCACTCCTCAATGAGATCCTTCTGAAGATCATTGTGCGCTGTGGGACGCCGAATGGCATGATAGGAGGCAACAAAATGGACCACCCTTTCAGCCCTCCGTCGCACTCGCACGGGATGTCCCAAGAGCTCATACTGTGAGTAGTCTAAATCTTGGCCACGCTCATTCTCGATGATCATGTTGTGCATGACCACACAAGCGTGCATGATGTACCAAAGCATTTTTTGATCCCAAAATCTAGCCGGTCCTCTCACAATAGCAAATTGGGCTTGTAAAATCCCAAAAGCTCTCTCCACATCTTTTCTAGCCGCCGCCTGAGCATTGTGGAAATCAAGATTTTTCTTACCTTCCTGCTTTTTCAACGGCTTCACGAAGGTTTGCCACTTTGAATAGATGCCATCCGCTAGATAATAGCCATAGTTGTATGTACGGCCATTTGCTACAAACTGCACCGGTGGCAACTCACCATTTGCAATCTTACTCATCAGTGGTGACCGGTTGATAACATTGATGTCATTCAAAGATCCAGGCATTCCAAAGAATGCATGCCAAATCCAAGTCTCTTGATCGGCCACCGCTTCAAGGATTATAGTGGAACCCTTTTTTTGCCCGTGGAATTGCCCATGCCATGCCTTTAGACAATTTTTCCAACTCCAATGCATGCAATCTATTGAGCCAAGCATGCCAGGAAAGCCGCGAGCTTTGTTCATCGTCAATAGCCTTGCGGCGTCTTCAGCATTGGGAGATCTCAAATACTCCTCGCCAAACACTTGCACAATTTCGACTGCGAAGCGCTTGACACACATGATGGCTTGGCTCTCACCCATAGCCAAGTGATCATCAACTAGATCAGGCCGGATACCGTATACCAACATACGCAAAGCGGCTGTCACCTTCTGAAAGGTGCTATGCCCGAGCTCTCCGGCGGCATTCCTCCTTTGCTGAAAAAACCGGTCATGACTCGCTAGTTTCTCTGCAATGCGCCTGAACAACTCGGTGCTCATCCTAAACCGGCGACGAAAGTACGACTCCGGGTATGTGGGATTCTCCACGAAACAGTGCCTCATCAATCTGTTATGGGCATCGATCCTATCCCTCCAAATTTTCTACCGACCCATAACCGAACCACCGTGTTTCGATTTTTTATTGATATGCATAGCTAGGATCATTGCAAGATCCTCCTCCTCTTCCATATCAAATTCTTCTTCGGAAGAATCATACGACGAACTCATCTACAATGTTCAATACTATGCTATAAAAACTAGAATCAACATGCACCAAATTCATGACGTTTGAGCAATACATACCTTGCAGGCGTTTTGTCGAACACCTTGCGGGCGCCGAGCGGCAGCGAGCGCTCGGGCGCTGTTCGTCGGAAGACGGACGCGCGTGAGGGGCGGCAGGACTAGAGGGGGGCGGAGAAGCCGCCGCGACGCGGGGATAGGCCGGGGAAGCGCCGGAACGGTCGCCGGGTGGCGCGGGCGGTGGCGGTGGCACGGTTGGATGGGGGGTGGGAGTGCGAGCGAGCGCGCGAGAGTCCAGCACGCGGGAGCGGGCGCTGCAAATAAGCGGCGCGTGATCCTATTTCGGCCCGCGCGCTGAACTAGATATGCCGCGCGCGTTGTTTTTGCGTGCCCGCTGAAGCCACTATACCGGTTACACGGGCGCTAAAACGGGCAATTTTACGGTGCGGCGCTAGCTTGGCGCGGCTGTTGGAGATGCTCTAACTACAATGGTAGAAACAAACAGACCAGAGAAGCATTTCCTCTCGCCGCCAATAAAAGAAGTAGCATGCTCGTGGGGCTATCCAGGCGTGCGGTGAGAGCTCCTATTTGCCACCCGCGAGCGGTGGTGGACCTTCACTGAAGACAGAGCAAATGGGCCGGCCCATTAGGAGGTAAACGAGCTCTAGATAAGTAAAAGAAATAACTGAAAAGTCATGCGCGAGCAAGAGCTCGCGACCTCCTTCTCGTGAACGAGTGCTACCAACTGATCAAACTGGTGAGTTCTAGTGATAGATTAGAGGCGCGATAGTTTAAGTTTCGTATTCTTTTGAAAAAATTCAAAAATAACATTCGTAATATCCGTTAAACATTTTCTTAATCTACGTTGAACATTTTAAATAATACACAAAGAACTTTTTGTATTAACGAAGATTTTTTAATATACGTTGAACATTTTTAAAAATGTATGAATATATGTGTTGAACAATTTTCGAATACGCATTGAATATTTACTAAAAAATCATTGAACAGGAACGAGCGCACCAGCGGAGCATGTGGGTCGGCCCATTTTAGTGTAGGCACAATAGTTCTGCTTCCGGTTTTGGAACCTATAAGGTTAAAGCCGGTTTTTCCTTGGTTTCTTATTTTTAAAGTTTAATTTTACTTTTCCAAAAAAATCAGAAATTTCAAAAAATGTCCGCATTCCAGAATTTGTCCATATTTTTTTATTAATAGTGTTCGATTTTTAGAAAAATGTTCAGACATCTCAGTAGTTGTTCGAATTTTCAGAAGATGTTCCTGTTTACAATAAAATGCCTTTTTTAAATAATGTTCAGAATTTTGATAAATTTTGCATTTTCCAAATAAAATCACAATTTTAAACAACCTGCCCTTTTTATAAAAAAATGTTTGGAAAATTTTCAAAATTGCCTATGTTTTTAAACATGTTCAAATTTCAAAAAATCACAAATCTGAAATAATGTTCCATGATTTTCAAAAAATGTTTGATTTTTTTAAAAAATATAGTAATTTCGAAAATGTTCACGGTTTCAAAAAAAGTTTTGTGATTCTCAAAAAGTTCACGTTTTCCAATAATTTTTTCCATAATTTTTTGGATAGGTGTACAAAGACGAAAGAAAAGTACGGAACCTGCTTCCACGGCTCTACTGAAGAACAGAGCATCGCATCGAAATACAATACGTGTATAGGAACGGCTCAGGGCAAGTCAAATCGAACTGGCGGCCGCCGGGTGACAGAAGTAGCAACCGACTGTAATAAACAAGGGCCACAGGAAATCAGGATCGGATCTTCCTACTAGCGCAGCGTGTTGGACAGTAAAGGCACTGGAAATCAGAAATCGACCTAAAGCCACGCACACGATAAAAGATCCAAGGTCACAGCTCGGTACCAAGAATAGGGAGTCTAGGACACTGGCGGTGAATATGCCAAGGCCGAGAGTAGTTATGGAGGGCTTCTGGGCTTGGGGCTGTGAGCGGTCATGAATTTTTACCGTACATTTCAGCGTGTCACACTTCTATGGAAATTGGAAGTACAACCAAAACAAGAGTTCTCAACTAGGACTTCCAGCCATACAACAAAAATCGCAATAAAATCAGCTACACCAGATAACACAAATTTCAAACAAAAAAGGAACACTGCATGGTCTAAACCTTTTTGTCAAATGTAGGAGTGTCCACATGGACCTTACTCCCACAACACAAACCAGATAACTCTGTTTGAGTTCCTGACAGATTCAGATCAAAAGCTACCAAGAAAAAATAGCAAACAGATTCAGATCAGAAAACTCAGTTTGAGTTTCCTGACGGGTTCTGAACGGCTGAAGATTTCTAAATTATGGAAGAAAACCAGTGCCTCAAAACTTATTTCTTCTAAAAAAATGGAGTGCTTCAAAACTAACTTTTCTAATGGAGTGCTTCAAGGTATGTCTACTGTATGTATGCTCCTTCTAATCTCTACCTGCTCAGGCTCACCAAGCGTGCACCCCCATCCCCTCTAGATGACATACCGGACTGCGAGCGAGCCCTTCCATCATGGAACCGTGAGCCGCCACCACCATAGCCTCCACGGGATCCCTGGCCACTCCTGTCGCTTTGGAACATGTCGTTTTGGTAGCCACCACCACGACCAGAGCCTCCGGTTCGGCCGGCATAGCCTGACCTCCCACCGCCTCGCCGCCCTTGTGATGATACAAAGTTCTCCTGCCACTTGCCCAAACCGTACGAGTCTTGACCATCACCACCCCTGCGCCTTGGCGGTGCACCCTCAAGGGCGCCACCAGTCCTCGCCTCATACGCCCTCTCATTGCTCTCCACAAGGACAGAGAGCCTATCCGCCATCTGGAAGAATAGTCCCTGCAGCCTAGTTTGATCCACGTTCTGGAAAATGATGCAATTCGTTGGTTGGTCCCAGCTTGCATGAAGCTCCTCATGCATCATCATCTTGCTAACAATGCTGTGAGCCTGTTTCTCGCTGAGGTCAAACATCGTAGTGAGCTGGTCAAGGCTCAGGGACTCGTAGCAAGACGAGTAAGAAAACAGATAGGTTCTCAGAGCCTCTTCCTTGATCTTAAGCTTCAGCATTTCAAGAATATGCTCCTTGTTCCTCAAAAGCTTCCAGGTATCGAGTGATCTGATGACACTGAAAGCCTTCTCGTAGTCACCCTTACTGAGGGCTCTTGTGGCAGCCAATACATGGTCCCTCACAGTCTCCGGAGGACCAACAAAAGTCTGTCTCTCACTAATTTCAAGAAGCCTGCGGAATGTTTTGCTCATAGGCCTCCGCTTATCGAAAGCACTGGCAGCCATGTTGGGGACCTCAATTAGCATAGCACAAACCAAGTGTGTGGCTTCCAAAAGTTCAAGATTTATATGCATATGGTAAGGCATCATCCTTCTCCTCTCAAGTCTTTCCTGCAAGAATAAGAGTAACGATAGTGTGAATAGTGATGATCACTTTCCAAAAATATGTGTACATAGTATATCTTCTGAGAACAGCTTTATATATTAAATCCTGTAGCTAAACCCAAGAATTGGAGCAGATATATCAGTTATGGAAATACTTAGAGTAAGAGCTGATAATCTTTTCAATATGGATGAAACATCAGAGTTATTTCATGTAAAATCAGGATTCAAGTATTTGAAAATTCAAAAAGAACGAGTAGCAAGTAATGAAATAACAAATAAATGCACGAATAGAAAGTCTATTGAGGAATTCTGTTAACAGACTTGTTCTAGTACAGAAATAACTCCTTTTCCAAGTATGAATGTTTTATGCAGGACTAGGTGACAACATACTGACCAGTGTGTGGCTACCCAAATAAGGGACAAAGAAAGTGTGTGTTCTGGGGGTAGGAAGTTCACCTGTTCAGGAGTTTTGTCATGGTATCGGCTGTGCTGTACCCCTTGTGCAAGCAACTCTTTCACTCTCCCAAATGAATATAGCTCAGACAGGCAACCATGAGCTTCAGCGATATAACCAGCCCTGAAAGCACATAACCCCAGTTGGGCCATGACCCTGTTGTATAAAATCTGTGATGATATGTCCATAAGTTGAACCCCATCTTGTAAACGACTCATTAAGATCAAGTCACGAGCCACTGAAAATTCATCAGAGATTGCATAGTGATATATCTGACACAGCATTGCTCGGGCTTTGGTCCTTTCATCTCCATGCTTGTAAATCAGAGACATCAGATCATCCATCAAAGCTCTGTTGCTTGGTGGGAAAGTAGGCTTCCTAGGCACAACCTCTGGAATCACAACAAATGGTGGCGGTCCCCTATTGTCATCAGCTTCTTGATGCTCCTCACCAGCCTCAGTATCTCCATCATCCATGCTAAGTTCGGTCTGCTCGGCCAGTTTCCTCATTGCATCATACACTTCTTGAGGTTTGTAGTAGACTAGTTCAACACGACGCAATGCAACCTTCGCAGCAGCCTTAAAGTTCTGAACCCTTTCTTGGTAATCTTGGACATTCTGTGCAACCACCAAAAACAAGGGTTCGTCTCTAAGCCTCTGAACATAATCTTTTGTATATGGATCGCTGCACTGTAAACTCTTGAAAAATTCAGAGTCAATTCTCTCCAGAAACGCAACAAGGTCACCTGTAACATGGATCATTCCATCATAGGCAGCACCCTTCTGAGTTTCCTTCTCATCAGGCTCCACTGAGGTGTCTACAACAATATTAGGATATTGTTGCAGTATATCAAGCACAAGAAGCATATTATCAACACATTTCTTCCACACGTTGATCGGCATATGACCAAGTAAGCTAGGATTGACATCAAACTGAGCAGAAATCACATGAAAAATAATTTCAAGCTTCTGGGCAGGGGTTTTTGCCACACGAGTCAAAAATGTTAGCTGCTCCACACGCTCAATTCTCCCAGTGCCCTTCTTACCCCTCGACGCCACAATCTCCTTAAGCTTTTTATCAACAATATCCCATGTGATCTCACTGGGGTCTTTCAAGAACTGTTTGTCCATAATCTCATCTTTCTTGCTCAACTTCTTTTCCCAGGCTCCACCCAGTTCACTCTTATTGTCATCGCTACTGTCATCTGGATCTGGTTCAGGATCCACAATATCTACGTCACTACCATCATCACCACTATCATCATCCGAAACCTTGTCTGCAATGTGATCTTCAAAACTCTCTGGATTATCTCTGCACTTCTGGATCAGGTCTTCATACTGCTTATTGTTCTTCTTAAGTTTTTGTCTCACTGCATTGTGTGCCTTGGAGTTGCTGCTGCTCATCTTCGTCTTGGCTTCCTTGTTTGCAAGAGCCTCAGCAAGGAAGTCCTCCAGTAGTACCAGAGTTGTGATGTACCTATTTGGAATTTTGGTAGATTCGTTGACACGAACAACCTTCTCAAGCTGCTTATTGAGCTTGTCAAAACTCTCTTGCAAGCTAATCCAGTCATTGATCTTCATTGCATTGCGCATCTGGTCGGCAGTAGCTTTCATCTCGTCATTGCGCTTGTCCTTCAACGAGCGAATCACACGATGGCTCTCAGTATCAGAGTCGTCACTGTCATCTGAATTCAAATAGCGGTTCTTGGACCCATCACGACCCCCATCACCAGCTTCTGATTTTTCACTGTCGCTCCCTTGTTCTGACTCAATCTCGTCCACCTCCTCCTCGGAGTCACTGTCTCCCTGATATTGGGTAGAACAGAACAAAGATAAAAGGTATTAATGCATTTGACGAGGACGAAATTTATACATATTAGTTACTGTATAAGGATGAAACAAAGAATTGGAGTCAGCGACTAAGTACCTGTCCCCAAAAACGAGATGCCATGGCTGTTGTTTGTTTGTTATCCTTCAGCTAGATTCAAAGCTCTGCAAAAGTAATACAGGTAGAGACAGAATTATAATCAGAACAAACTACAGAAGAAAGCACACGGAGTTTAATTGAACCACAGGCTGGCAGAACGAATAACTTATATCCTCAGAACACACAGTTGACTCTAACGGAATAGCAGAACCATGCTTAGGGACTGATTCAGATGGACCAATCAACCTCAAAGACAAACAATAGCTCATCAGAAGCAGTTAAACAAGACAACTAAGTTCGCGTCTATGAGCATATAGACCTATAAACTGATAAACTATACGGTTTAACCTAAACATAAACCAACTGGATTGAGGAATCGCAAGGGGCCGCGACCAAACACGATACGTCGGCTAAGCATAGAGTCTGCGATATCCCACGGAGTCGGGGTGGCGCCCGTCCTGTCGTCGGCTGCTAGGGCTGGGACACGGCGGCGGGCTGGCGCGCGACGAGGCGGCGGCGTCGAGAGCGCTGGCCGCCGGGATGCAATGCTAACTCGGAGAGAAATTCGATCGGGTCGATTTTACCTTGCCTTGAGTCGCGACGGCGGAGCGGAGCAGGCTCGGATCTAGCGGAGATGGGAGGCGTTCGGCGGCGGAAGGCGTGCTGCGTGCAGGGCGGAGGCGCGGAAGGACTGTAGAGGTGGAGAGGGTTAGGGTTTGGTTTCGGAAGCGTTTTTGTATGAGGGCTATTTTTTTTCTCAAGAGATTTTTTTTTTGCATATTTTCTCAAGAGATGGTCGCGCTGGACTCTTGGCGGGCTGGGTCGGGCGTTTGGGGTAACATGGCACATGGGCTGGTGAGGCTGGGCCTGTGTCCTCCTTCCGAATTTTCTGAAGAGATGGTCGTGCTGGACCCATATTTTCTTGTTTCGTTTTTTTATTTTTATTTTTTCCTTCCGTTTTTGTTTTTCCTTCTTTAAATAATTTGGGATTTCGAAAAAGTTTCAAAATTCAAACAAAAATGCGAATTTTGAAAAAGTTCGAGGAGCCAAAAAATGTCCTTGAATTCGAATAATATACACGAATTTGAAAGCTGTTTGTAATTTCAAACAATGTTCGTGAACTTGAATATTTATGAACATTTTGGACTCACCAGCAAGCAGACGGAGGCCGAAGTTGCATACATCCCAATGGAGGACACGGCCTATGGTGAGCCAACGCCACCCTCCTCGTCGATTCATGCGCATCACCATGGGCTAGGCCCGTGCTCACTGCACCGAAATGATGTTGGCCGGGCGGGAGGCCTTGTTCCGGCAGACGCGGGCCGACAAGGAGTACAACCTCTGCCTCCCCGAGGAGCACCCGCGCGCGGAGGAGCAACTTGCCATCGACATGGCGATCGTGTTTGACATGGACGTGGCCAAGCAGGAGGCGTTAGTCCACTCCTATCGCACCGCCTGCGACCGCTGGCGGTACCGCCAACATCAGGCAGAGCTAGAAGCCGCCTTTAAGGAGACCGACGAGGCGACAGACGAAGTCTACAGTAAGAGCGAGGACGAGGACGACATCGCTAACTCCCTTACGCCCGCGCCCCGCCGCAGCGACCATGAAACTGACATGTTCAAGGGCATCGCCGGCTGCGAGGAAGAGTAGAGCATGGAGGTTGCCGGCGCTTGGGTCGCAGGAAGACTGCTGCTCTTTCGCTCCCGCTGAAGCCAAGCTCGGCGGGCTCATCATTGTCGCCCGATTAGCCGCTTGCAAGCTGCGGAGGCGGAGCTTCAGTTCCCGGGGCTCATGGCCTGCCGGACATGGAAAATGGGCGCCGACGGTCATTTAAGTTAGATTTAGAGTCCGGTCTAATTCAAATATGTCGAAAACCGTGGCGGGGAGGCGACGTGGCGTTATATAGTGCAAAAAGTCACTTTGGAGGATGAGCTCAAGTGAGCCTTATATTTTGAGTAGTGCCAAAATAGTACTTTGGAGTTTTCAAAAAATTGAAAAAAAATTCAACACGTTTGTATGGATGGATATTACAGATGTGCATATTTTGATGCTGAAATAAATAACCACGCGAGTTACACAAAACATGAGAAGGTCGTGATTTTGGAAAGATGACCCGTGCATGTTTTATTCACTATTTAGAAATCACCATTTTATCATTTTTGTATAGCTCACATGTTTACTGATTTCATCACCAAACTTTATAGATGTGTAATATACATCCATAGGATCTTGTAGTTTTTTTTCCAGAATATTTGAAACTTTAAGTGTGATTTTTAAACTATTTAAAATAAAGTCCTCCAATGCACCTGGCTCCCAAAAATCCACTCTCGATATAGTGTTGCTATAGCGTGATATAGCTTCGCTATAACGGATTTTAAGGGCTGCGCTATTTTGTTATAGGAAGCTATCATAGGAGCAAGTAAACCACATGCCATGGTTAGTTCACAATCTTAGCATAACAAAGGAAAATGTCAATTTTAGTTCCTCAAGCGGAGAAAAATTGTCACAAAAAAACTAGTAATATTATTATTATTATTATTATTTATTGTTGGCCCCTGAATATGTTGTAAAGAAGAAAAATAACTTCGAGAAGGGATCCACAATTACAACAATCTATGAGCAAGCATGCGTGAAGAAGAAGGAAAACCAAGGGTACAAACTCAGAAAAGGCAAGGCTTTTGAGAAGGAGACCAAAACGCCTCCCAATACATCGGCGCCAAGGGAATGAAGCCTCGCGGAATATGTAGACGGTTGAACTAATGAAGATCTAAAACCCTAGGATGAAAAGAAAAGAAAACTATTATTACTACAGAAAAGTTACTAAGGGTGAGAACTATAACGAAAACATGTGGAAAATTCCAAATGAGAATATAAAGAACATAAATGTAATGCAATGAGGGAATTAGAGAATATCGCACGCATAATCAATACACATTTATGAAAATCACTATTTCTTAATCATTCATTATTGTTCTGAAATCACTGGTAGTTCTTTTTTCAATTCTATCATTTTCATTTCTATTTTTTTTCAGTTACGTTGATATCAATATTCTCTTAAATATTTTTATTTATTTGTTTTTGTGGGGGAAATCATTTGTTAAGAAATGTGCTTTACCTTGTTATTCTAAGCTGTGTTGTCCCGACTACCACGTGTGCAACACCACATCATCGGTCATACACCCCCAATTCTAAATATACTAAACCTAGCTAGGATTCTTTTTTACAGTTTTTTTGACTTTTTCTTGCAGTGAAAACTCAGCCAATGGGAAGCCGACACGTTAATTAGCGGGGGAAATTGCAGGGTACGCCTTGGGTGCACTTAGCGATCTGTGTCGATAGCGATTAGCGGATTGGTTTTCTCTTCTCCTCTCGATTACCTCCGCGTGTCGATGCTTCTCTCGAAGGTCCGGGTGGGCTCTCGGCCTCCACCGCCCACCGCTCAACCGTCGATGCACCGCTTCACCGCCATATCTCCCTATAAATGGCTCCCGTCTCTCAAGCTCGCTTCAGCGCCCATACCCATCACGCAGCGCCCACACGCACCAGCAGGGAGCGGCGGTGACGGCCATGGGAGGCCTCAGCCAGCACAGGTCCGGACGAGGTGGTGCTGGCAGCCGGCGAGGTCCCCTCGGTGCGCGGCGTGGTTCGTAGCGGACCGCGCCGCGGCGAGGGCGACAACCAGCGCAGGCCATGCATGGCACCGCGAAAGCAAGCACGAGGCCATGGAGGGGCTCACGCAGCGCGCGGCAGGGCATGTCTAGGCGGAGCTAGCGTTGCGACGGCGGCAGGTGCGTGCGAGCGGTGACCCTGAGAGGGGACTTGCGGCGTGACTGCGGCATGCAGCAGTGGGGATCTCCCCAACGTTCCTACCCCTCTTCTGATATGGGGAACCATGGATTACCGGTTTCTTGCTGAATCTTTAGTCGCGTGGAAATGGCGTCTCGGCATGGACGCGACGGTGCGGCCACCGGCGCCCTGCGTCCTCCACCGGTGTCTCATGCACATGCCCCTGCCCCCTTTCTTTGGTCGTCCACACCGTCTCCGTCTCAGCCGGTGGATGTCCATATGCCGGATAACGAGTGCAGCGGAGATCACGGTCTGTCCTGCCAGTCCTCTGTCACTTTTTCCGGTGGCTTTACTACTACTCATGCAGGTGGAGTTCACATGAAGGAGCTTGCCATGGCCCAAGCATCATTCTGGGCGTAGCTGCCCACCCCCGTGTGACGCTTGCTCCAACGCAGACCAAGTGTTCAGCGTAATGCCAGAAGGATTTGCCTGAGCAGCCGTTGTTCCGCCAATCCTCTGTCGACATTATGCATTTTGCCGGAGCAGCCGTTGTTCAATTTGTGGAATTTAGTCAGACTGGTGGCATTCCTTAATTTCTGATTCCTGTTTATGTTTGGTATTGATTATAATGGCCTGTGTGAAGAGCATTAGGATAGACAAGCAAGCCTTTTGACATTCATGTTGTGTATTTTGTTTCTCTGAGCTATGTTGCCTATGATTTTGAATTTGAATGGGTCTGCGGCTTCTGTTCACTGAACAAATAAATGCATGTATAGATGATAGCCTTTTTTCCCCTTGGATTAAAGAAAGGATTAGTAGTACTTGTGACTGTTTTTCTTATTGGTATTCAAACAAGAACAAATCGCTGTTGATGTTTAAACTCTCTAGAATTCCTAAATTCTAATATTTCTCTTAAACTTCTGGTAAAGATTTGGAGCTGTAAATTATTTATTCTGGCAAATCTAACTGCTGCTTCTTTTGCCTAGCATCCTTTCGATGAAATATTTCCAGTCACTAGACTATACTTGCTATTCCAAGCACATACAGGCCTACGGATGTCCAGTAAGAGAAGGTACAACAAATTCACTTGGTTTGTGAATGTCCTTGGGGTTTGTATTAATATAAGCTAGCAACTTTTCATATGTATGCCAGGTTATCTTCAAGTCATAGAAGCATTGTCGAGCCCTGGAGCTGTGACAGCGCCGTCCCAGCCACCGACGTCCTCTTCCATGCCCTGGCCATCCAGGCGGTGTGCCACGGCTATCGTACCCCAATAATGATGACGAAGAGGTCTTCCTGCTTCAAAAACAGGGCTTCCCCACGGCGTCCTCCTGGATGTTGATCGTGTCCTTGCACCGGCGGCGGCCGGAGCATGAGAGGTACGCCCAGAGAGACATGGCCTTGGATTGGAGCATTGCAGGCATCGATCCTCTTCGTGTACGGTGGCGTAGGGCTCAGCCCGATGAGCTGCAGTTCACCAGTTGATTCCTTACCTGTAAGATGAGCAAGAAGGAAAATAGTTTGTGCTATATATACAACTGAACTGGACAATCACATAAAAGGTAGATATTTGCACATCTGATTTCTTTTGTGTAGTCTGGGTACTCTTCCCCATGGTGTTAAAAATATACTGCATATGTTTGTTAAGCTGTATGACTTACGTGAGTTTGTAGCACACTAAGTTAACCCAAGAATTTGTTGGTTATTTGGCCTTGCCTGAGCACGGTTGGTGAAAGCAGCAATTCTTGCTTTGATTTTTGTTGTTCAGTTAAATCATTCACATGACTACCTCAATTGTAGATGCCAATAAAATTTCCTATAAACTTGATCAAAGTATACAAATATTAATTTACGCAAAAACTAACATGCAATGTACATACCCATTTGATTATTTTGGATGCCAATCAAATGGCACAATTTTTGTGGCATATAATCAATATTTTGTTGATCAAATCAAGCGTCGGTGTTGTTCTTAAAATACGTGGAAGTGTTATAAACCTGATGGAAGGAGTACTACTGTTTAATCGAGGTCAGGGACCAAGCTACAACACCCCTGTTGCAATTGCAACATGATCCTTGTTGCAATCCAAACATGAATTCTTTTTCGAGTGTTTTTGGAAGGCTCCAACATGACCATTTTGGAACAAGAGCCTCATTACAAATGCAACATGCCATTTGTTGCAAAAGAAGCATATCCACTCGCGACCGTGTCCGCCGTGTCCATGACCCGCAACCGCACCCCAGCCAACCACACCGCTGCGGCCGCCTACCCTCGCCGCCGTCAATCGTCACTATGGTCGCCTACCTTCACCACCGTCACTCATTGCAACACTAACCTCGCCGTTGCGGGGGATCAAGCTGTTGCCACGGTGTTGGGGAACGTGGTAATTTCAAAAAAATTCCTACGCACACGCAAGATCATGGTGATGCATATCAACGAGAGGGGAGAGTGTCGTCTACGTACCCTCGTAGACCGTAAGCGGAAGCGTTATGACAACGCGGTTGATGTAGTCGTACGTCTTCACGATCGACCGATCCTCAGTACCGAACGTACGGCACCTCCGCGTTCAGCACACGTTCAGCTCGGTGACGTCCCGCGAACTCACGATCCAGTAGAGCTTCGGGGAAGAACTTCGTCAGCACGACGGCGTGGTGACAGCGTTGATAAAGTTACCGACGCAGGGCTTCGTCTAAGCACCGCTATGATATGACCGAGGTGGATTATGGTGGAGGGGGGCACCACACACGGCTAAGAGATCAATGATCAATTGTTGTGTCTCCAAGGGGTGCCCCCTCCCCATATATAAAGGAGTGGAGGAGGGGGAGGGGGCTGGCCTCCTATGGCGCGCCCCATGAGGAGTCCTACTCCCACCGGGAGTAGGACTCCCCCTTTCCAAGTAGGAGTAGGAGAGGAGAAGGAAGGGAGAGAAGGAGAGAAGGAAAGGGGGGCGCCGCCCCCCTCCTTGTCCAATTCGGACTAGAGGGGGAGGGGGGCGCGGCTGCCCTGGCCGCCCCTCCTCTTCTCCCACTAGGGCCCATTAGGCCCAATATACTCCCCGGGGGGTTCCGGTAACCCCCCGGTACTCCGGTATATGTCTGAAACCTCCCGAAACATTTCCGGTGTCCGAACATAGTCGTCCAATATATCGATCTTTACGTCTCGACCATTTCGAGACTCCTCGTCATGTCCGTGATCATATCCGGGACTCCGAACTACCATTGGTACATCAAAACACAAAAACTCATAATACCGATCTTCACAGAACTTTAAGCGTGCGGACCCTACGGGTTCGAGAACTATGTAGACATGACCGAGACACGTCTCCGGTCAATAACCAATAGCGGAATCTGGATGCTCATATTGGTTCCTACATATTCTACGAAGATCTTTATCGGTCAAACCGCATAACAGCATACATTGTTCCCTTTGTCATCGGTATGTTACTTGAAGGAAATATGCCCTAGAGGCAATAATAAAGTTATTATTTATTTCCTTATTTCATGATAAATGTTTATTATTCATGCTAGAATTGTATTAACCAGAAACTTAGTACATGTGTGAATACATAAACAAAACAAAGTGTCCCTAGTATGCCTCTACTTAACTAGCTCGTCTATCAAAGATGGTTGTGTTTCCTAAACCATAGACATGTGTTGTCATTTGATGAACGGGATCACATCATTAGGAGAATGATGTGATGGACAAGACCCATTCGTTAGCTTAGCATTATGATCGTTACAGTTTCATTGCTACTGCTTTCTTCATGACTTATACATGTTCCTCAGACTATGAGATTATGCAACTCCCGAATACCGAAGGAACACCTTGTGTGCTATCAAACGTCACAAGTAACTGGGTGATTATAAAGATGCTCTACAAGTGTCTCCAATGGTACTTGTTGAGTTGCATAGATCGAGATTAGGATTTGTCACTCCGATTGTCGGAGAGGTATCTCTGGGCCCTCTCGGTAATGCACATCACTATAAGCCTTGCAAGCAATGTGACTAATGAGTTAGTTGTGGTATGATGCATTATGGAACGAGTAAAGAGACTTACCGGTAACGAGATTGAACTAGGTATAGTGATACCGACGATCGAATCTTGGGCAAGTAACATACCGATGACAAAGGGAACAACGTATATTGTTATGCGGTTCGACTGATAAAGATCTTCGTAGAATATGTAGGAGCCAATATGGGCATCCAGGTTCCGCTACTGGTTATTGACCAGAGAGGTGTCTCGGTCATGTCTACATAGTTCTCGAACCCGTAGGGTCCGCATGCTTAATGTTCGTTGACGATATAGTATTATATGAGTTATGTATGTTGGCAACCGACTGTTGTTCGGAGTCCCGGATAAGATCACGGACATGACGAGGAACTCCGGAATGGTCCGGAGATAAAGTTTGATATATGGGATAATAGTGTTTGGTCTCTGGAAGGGTTCCGGAATTCACCGGAAGGGGTTCCGGATGTTTCCCGAAATGTTTGGGTACGAGAAAACTTTATTTGGGCCAAAGGGGAAAGCCCACAAAGTTTTTGGAAAGCGCAAAAGGAAGTTTTGCGGAGTCCAGGGGCCAGACGCCAGGGTCCCTGGCGTCTGGGTCCAGACGCCGGGAACCCTGGCGTCTGGCCCTGGACTCTTGCCTTTCGGGTGAAACCGACTTTGTGGAGGCTTTTACTCCAAGTTTCGACCCCAAGGCTCAACATATAAATAGAGGGGTAGGGCTAGCACCCAAGATACATCAAGAAACACCAAGCCGTGTGCCGGCAACCCCGTCCCCTCTAGTTTATCCTCTGTCATAGTTTTCATAGTGCTTAGGCGAAGCCCTGCGGAGATTGTTCTTCACCAACACCGTCACCACGCCGTCGTGCTGCCGGAACTCATCTACTACTTCGCCCCTCTTGCTGGATCAAGAAGGCGAGGATGTCATCGAGCTGAACGTGTGCTGAACGCGGACGTGCTGTACGTTCGGCTTGATCGGGATGGATCGTGAAGGTGTATGACTACATCAACCGCGTTGATAAACCCTTCCGCTTTCGTTCTACGAGGGTACGTAGACATACTCTCCCCTCTCGTTGCTATGCATCACCATGATCTTGCATGTGCGTAGGAATTTTTTTGAAATTACTACGTTCCCCAACAGTGGCATCTGAGCCAGGTTTATGCGTAGATGTTATATGCACGAGTAGAACACAAGTGAGTTGTGGGCGATAATAGTCATACTGCTTACCAGCATGCCATACTTTGATTCGGTGGTATTGTTGGATGAAGCGGCCCGGACCGACATTACGCGTACGCTTACGCGAGACTGGTTCTACCGACGTGCTTCGCACACAGGTGGCTGGCGGGTGTCAGTTTGTCCCACTTTAGTTGAATCGAGTGTGGCTACGCCCGATCCTTGTTGAAGGTTAAAACATCACATACTTGATGAAAAATCGTTGTGATTTTGATGCGTAGGTGATACGTCTCCAACGTATCTATAATTTTTGATTGTTCCATGCTATATAATATTCTGTTTTGGACATTATTGGGCTTTATTATACATTTTTATAATATTTTTGGGACTAACCTATTAACCGGAGGCCCAGCCCAGAATTGATGTTTTTTTGCCTATTTCAGAGTTTCGCAGAAAAAGAATATCAAACGGAGTCCAAACGGAATGAAACCTTTGGGAACGTGATTTTTGGAACGAACGTGATCCAGAGGACTTGGACCCTACATCAAGACATCAACCAGGAGGGCACGAGGTAGGGGGCACGCCCTCCACCCTCGTGGGCCCCCTGTTGCTCCAGCGACGTACTCCTTCCTCCTATATATACCTACGTACCCCCAAACTACCAGATACGGAGCCAAAAACCTAATTCCACCGCCGCAACCTTCTATACCAGTGAGATCCCATCTTGGGGCCTGTTCCGGAGCTCCGCCGGAGGGGGCATCGATCAAGGAGGGCTTCTACATCAACACCATAGCCTCTCTGATGATGTGTGAGTAGTTTACCTCAGACCTTCGGGTCCATATTTATTAGCTAGATGGCTTCTTCTCTCTTTTTGGATCTCAATACAATGTTCTCCCCCTCTCTTGTGGAGATCTATTCATGTAATCTTCTTTTACGGTGTGTTTGTTGAGACCAATGAATTGTGGGTTTATGATCAAGTTTATCTATGAACAATATTTGAATCTTCTCTGAATTCTTTTATGTATGATTGGTTATCTTTGCAAGTCTCTTCGAATTATCAGTTTGGTTTGGCCTACTAGATTGATCTTTCTTGCAATGGGAGAAGTGCTTAGCTTTGGGTTCAATCTTGCGGTGTCCTTTCCTAGTGTCAGTAGGGGCAGCAAGGCACGTATTGTATTGTTGCCATCGAGGATAACAAGATGGGGTTTATATCATATTGCATGAGTTTATCCCTCTACATCATGTCATCTTGCTTAAAGCGTTACTCTGTTCTTATGAACTTAATACTCTAGATGCATGCTGGATAGCGGTCGATGTGTGGAGTAATAGTAGTAGATGCAGGCAGGAGTCGGTCTACTTGTCTTGGACGTGATGCCTATATACATGATCATACCTAGATATTCTCATAACTATGCTCAATTCTGTCAATTGCTCAACAGTAATTTGTTCACCCACCGTAAATACTTATGCTCTTGAGAGAAGCCACTAGTGAAACCTATGGCCCCCGGGTCTATTTTCCATCATATTAATCTTCCAACACTTAGTTATTTTTATTGCCTTTTATTTTACTTTGCATCTTTATCATAAAAAATACCAAAAATATTATCTTATCATATCTATCAGATCTCACTCTCGTAAGTGGCCGTGTAGGGATTGACAACCCCTTATCGCGTTGGTTGCGAGGATTTATTTGTTTGTGTAGGTGCGAGGGACTCGTGCGTGGCCTCCTACTGGATTGATACCTTGGTTCTCAAAAACTGAGGGAAATACTTATGCTACTTTGCTGCATCACCCTTTCCTCTTCAAGGAAAAACCAACGCAGTGCTCAAGAGGTAGCAAGAAGGATTTCTGGCGCCGTTGCCGGGGAGGTCTACGCAAAAGTCAACATACCAAGTACCCATCACAAACCCTTATCTCCCGCATTACATTATTTGCCATTTGCCTCTTGTTTTCCTCTCCCCCACTTCAACCTTGCCGTTTTATTCGCCTCCCTCTTTCTTTTTGCCCCTCGCACTTTCTGTCGTTATGTTTGAAATTGGGGAAACTATTGTCGATATGGACAATAGTAATAACATGGAAAATTCTGATGCTCCTGCTGAATAACCCCCTACCTTACATACAAAAAAAATTCGAATTGGTAGTGGTAATATTATTGGAAAAGGGGCTATTCAAGATTTCTTTACTTGTGCCAGTGCTTTGCCTTCTATGGGTAGTTCTATTCTTCATAAAACTAGTAGTCTTGCGGACGCTATTGCAATGCTTGTAGTTGAACTTGAAAGGCAATTTATGCACATGCACCCTTGCATACGAAGGATTTTCCTAGAATTTTCTAATATTGAGCATTCTTCTGTTAAGCGTGCCGCTACTATCTTTTTGGCGCATGAATTCAGATTTATAATAAAAGAGGCCAAAGAAATCTTTGCGCATTATAGGGTGGACGCTGGCCGTCCTCCCATAGAAACTATCCTATTTGATCAAGAGGAAATAATGCGTTTTCAATCTCTAGATTATGTTGCTTTTAATGAAAACCTTAGAAAAAAGGTTCCTACCAATGTTCTAGTTGATAGAATTTCTGAACTTAATAAAGATTTTGCTATTCGAAATAATGAGCTAGGATATTCTCTCGAGTATAGGCTCACAAAGTTCTGTCAAAAGAATGCTTATAATGATGAATTGGTTGTGCAATACGAAGGGCCGAAGGAGGAACCTATACCTCCTAAAGTTGATCTTGGGGACTTTTGTCCCATTAAATTTAGCCCTTTTGATTACTTTTGCTTGCCTCAAATAAAACTTGCCACTGAACGTAGAGAATACGAAATGAGTTTTAATGATCTATCCTATTATTATGGCAATACCTAGATCTATCCTTGCTATTATGCCTAGCTAGGGGCGTTAAACGATAGCGCTTGTTGGGAGGCAACCCAATTTTATTTTTAGTTTTTTTTCTTTTTACTTCTGTTTAGGAATAAATATTTTATCTAGCCTCTGGTTAGATGTCTTTTTATGTTTTAATTAGTGTTTGTGCCAAGTTAAACCTATAGGATCTTCTTGGATGATAGTTATTTGATCTTGCTGAAAATTCCAGAAACTTTCTGTTCACGAAAATAATTGTTAAAAATCACCAGAACGTGATAAAATATTGATTTCAATTGCTTCTGATCAATAAACAAAATTTCTAGGTCTTCCTATTTTGGCTGAATTTTTGGAGTTCCAGAAGTTTGCGTTAGTTACAGATTACTACAGACTGTTCTGTTTTTGACAGATTCTGTTTTTCGTGTGTTGTTTGCTTATTTTGATGAATCTATGGCTAGTAAAATAGTTTATAAACCATAGAGAAGTTGGAATACAGTAGGTTTAACACCAAAATAAATAAAGAATGAGTTCATTACAGTACCTTGAAGTGGTGTTTTGTTTTCTTTTGCTAACGGAGCTCACGAGATTTTCTGTTAAGTTTTGTGTTGTGAAGTTTTCAAGTTTTGGGTGAAAGATTTGATGGATTATGGAACAAGGAGTGGCAAGAGCCTAAGCTTGGGGATGCCCATGGTACCCCAAGATAATCTAAGGACACCTAAAATCCAAATCTTGGGGATGCCCCGGAAGGCATCCCCTCTTTCGTCTACCTCCATCGGTAACTTTACTTGGAGCTACATTTTTATTCACCACATGATATGTGTTTTGCTTGGAGCGTCTTGTATGATTTGAGTCTTTGCTTTTTAGTTTACCACAATCATCCTTGCTGTAGACACCTTTTGAGAGAGACACACATGATTCAGAATTATTAGAATACTCTATGTGCTTCACTTATATCTTTTGAGTTATATAGTTTTTGCTCTAGTACTTCACTTATATCTTTCAGAGCACAGTGGTGGTTTTGTTTTATAGAAACTATAATTCTCTCATGCTTCACTTAGATTATTTTGAGAGTCTTAAATATCATGGTAATTTACTTAAATAATCCTAATGTGCTAGGTATTCAATACTAGTAAAAACTTTCTTATGAGTATGTTGAATACTAAGAGAAGTTTGATGCTTGATGATTGTTTTGAGACATGGAGGTAGTGATATCAAAGTTGTGCTAGTTGAGTAGTTGTGAATTTGAAAAATACTTGTGTTGAAGTTTGCAAGTCCCGTAGCATGCACGTATGGTAAACGTTATGTAACAAATTTGAAACATGAGGTGTTCTTTGATTGTCCTCCTTATGAGTGGCGGTCGGGGACGAGCGATGGTCTTTTCCTACCAATCTATCCCCCTAGGAGCATGCGCGTAGTGCTTGGTTTTTGATGACTTGTAGATTTTTGCAATAAGTATGTGAGTTCTTTATGACTAATGTTGAGTCCATGGATTATACGCACTCTCACCTTTCCATCATTGCTAGCCTCTTCGGTACCGTGCATTGCCCTTTCTCACATTGAGAGTTGGTGCAAACTTCGCCGGTGCATCCAAACCCCGTGATATGATACGCTCTTTCACACATAAACCTCCTTATATCTTCCTCAAAACAGCCACCATACCTACCTATTATGGCATTCCCATAGCCATTCCGAGATATATTGCCATGCAACTTTCCACCGTTCCGTTTATCATGACGCATTCATCATTGTCATATTGCTTTGCATGATCATGTGGTTGACATAGTATTTGTGGCAAAGCCACCATTCATAATCCTTTCATACATGTCACTCTTGGTTCATTGCATATCCCGATACACCGCCGGAGGCATTCATATAGAGTCATACTTTGTTCTAGTATCGAGTTGTAATCATTGAGTTGTAAATAAATAGAAGTGTGATGATCATCATTTTCTAGAGCATTGTCCCAAGTGAGGAAAAAAGAGAAAGGCCATAAAAAAGGAGAAGGCCCAAAAAAATGAGAGAAAAAGAGAGAAGGGACAATGTTATTATCCTTTTACCACACTTGTGCTTCAAAGTAGCACCATAATCTTCATGATAGAGAGTCTTTTGTTTTGTCACTTTCATATACTAGTGGGAACTTTTCATTATAGAACTTGGCTTGTATATTCCAACAATGGGCTTCCTCAAATGCCCTAGGTCTTCGTGAGCAAGCAAGTTGGATGCACACCCACTTAGTTTCTTTTGTTGAGCTTTCATATATTTATAGCTCTAGTGCATCCGTTGCATGACAATCCCTACTCCTTGCATTAACATCAATTGATGGGCATCTCCATAGCTCATTGATTAGCCTCATTGATGTGAGACTTTCTCCCTTTTTGTCTTCTCCACATAACCCCCATCATTATATTCTATTCCACCCATAGTGCTATATCCATGGCTCACGCTCATGTATTGCGTGAAGGTTGAAAAGTTTGAGATTACTAAAGTATGAAACAATTGCTTGGCTTGTCATCGGGGTTGTGCATGATGAGAGCATTCTTGTGTGACGAAAATGGAGCATGACTAAACTATATGATTTTGTAGGGATGAACTTTCTTTGGCCATGTTATTTTGAGAGGACATAATTGCTTAGTTAGTATGCTTGAAGCATTATTATTTTTATGTCAATATTGAACTTTTATCTTGAATCTTTTGGATCTGAATATTCATACCACAATTAAGAAGAATTACATTGAAATTATGCCAAGTAGCATTCCACATCAGAAATTCTGTTTTTATCATTTACCTACTCGAGGACGAGCAGGAATTAAGCTTGGGGATGCTTGATACGTCTCCAACGTATCTATAATTTTTATTATTCCATGCTATATTATATTCTGTTTTGGACATTACTGGGCTTTATTATACACTTTCATATTATTTTTGGGACTAACCTATTAACCGGAGGCCCAGCCCAGAATTGCTGTTTTTTTTGCCTATTTTAGAGTTTTGCAGAAAAAGAATATCAAACGGAGTCCAAACGGAATGAAACCTTCGGGAACGTGATTTTCGGAACGAACGTGATCCAGAGGACTTGGACCCTACGTCAAGACATCAACCAGGAGGGCACGAGGTAGGGGGCGCGCCTACCCCCCAGGGCGCGCCCTCCACCCTCGTGGGCCCCCTGTTGCTCCACCGACGTACTCCTTCCTCCTATATATACCTACGTACCCCCAAACTACCAAATACAGAGCCAAAAACCTAATTCCACCGCCGCAACCTTCTGTACCCGTGAGATCCCATCTTGGGGCCTTTTCCAGCGTCCTGCCGGAGGGGGCATTGATCACGGAGGGCTTCTACATCAACACCATAGCCTCTCCGATGATGTGTGAGTAGTTTACCTCAGACCTTCGGGTCCATAGTTATTAGCTAGATGGCTTCTTCTCTCTTTTTGGATCTCAATACAATGTTCTCCCCCTCTCTTGTGGAGATCTATTCGATGTAATCTTCTTTTGCGGTGTGTTTGTTGAGACCGATGAATTGTGGGTTTATGATCAAGTTTATCTATGAACAATATTTGAATCTTCTCTGAATTCTTTTATGTATGATTGGTTATCTTTGCAAGTCTCTTCGAATTATCAGTTTGGTTTGGCCTACTAGATTGATCTTTCTTGCAATGGGATAAGTGCTTAGCTTTGGGTTCAATCTTGCGGTGTCCTTTCCTAGTGACAGTAGGGGCAGCAAGGCACATATTGTATTGTTGCCATCGAGGATAACAAGATGGGGTTTATATCATATTGCATGCGTTTATCCCTCTACATCATGTCATCTTGCTTAAAGCGTTACTCTGTTCTTATGAACTTAATACTCTAGATGCATGCTGGATAGCGGTCGATGTGTGGAGTAATAGTAGTAGATGCAGGCAGGAGTCGGTCTACTTGTCTCGGACGTGATGCCTATATACATGATCATACCTAGATATTCTCATAACTATGCTCAATTATGTCAATTGCTCAACAGTAATTTGTTCACCCACCGTAAATACTTATGCTCTTGAGAGAAGCCACTAGTGAAACCTATGGCCCCCGGGTCTATTTTCCATCATATTAATCTTCCAACACTTAGTTATTTTTATTGCCTTTTATTTTACTTTGCATCTTTATCATAAAAAATACCAAAAATATTATCTTATCATATCTATCAGATCTCACTCTCGTAAGTGACCGTGTAGGGATTGATAACCCCTTATCGCGTTGGTTGCGAGGATTTATTTGTTTGTGTAGGTGCGAGGGACTCGTGCGTGGCCTCCTACTGGATTGATACCTTGGTCCTCAAAAACTAAGGGAAATACTTACGCTACTTTGCTGCATCACCCTTTCCTCTTCAAGGGAAAACCAACGCAGTGCTCAAGAGGTAGCAGTAGGTAAGAACGGTTCTTGCTCAGCCCGTAGCAGCCACGTAAAACTTGCAACAACAAAGTATAGGACGTCTAACTTGTTTTTGCATGGCATGTTGTGATGTGATATGGTCAAGACATGATGCTAAATTTTATTGTATGAGATGATCATGGGTAACAAAGTTATCGGCAACTGGCAGGAGCCATATGGTTGTCTCTTTGTTGTATGAAATGCAATTGCCATGTAATTGCTTTACTTTATCACTAAGCGGTAGCGATAGTCGTAGAAGAAATGGTTGGCGAGACGACAACGATGCTACGATGGAGATCAAGGTGTCACGCCGGTGACGATGGTGATCATGACGGTGCTTTGGAGATGGAGATCAAAGGCACACGATGATGATGGCCATATCATATCACTTATATTGATTGCATGTGATGTTTATCCTTTATGCATCTTATTTTGCTTAGTTCGACGGTAGCACTATAAGATGATCTCTCACTAAATTTCAAGGTATAAGTGTTCTCCCTGAGTATGCACCGTTGTGAAAGTTCGTCGTGCCGAGACACCACGTGATGATCGGGTGTGATAAGCTCTACGTTCACATACAACGGGTGTGTCGGTGTCAAAACCGGCGGATCTCGGGTAGGGGGTCCCGAACTATGCGTCTAGGATCGATGGTAACAGGAGACGGGGGACACAATGTTTACCCAGGTTCGGGCCCTCTCTATGGAGGTAATACCCTACTTCCTTCTTGATTGATCTTGATGAATATGAGTGTTACAAGATTTGATCTACCACGAGATCGTAATGGCTAAACCCTAGAAGTCTAGCCTATGAGTATAGGGTAATGAATCTGTCCTATCCGGACTATGCCCTCCGGTTTATATAGACACCGGAGAGATCTAGGGTTACATGGAGTCGGTTACATAGGAGGAAATCTTCATAATCGATCGCCTAGCTTGCCTTCCACGCCAAGTAGAGTCCAATCCGGACACGGGTATAGTCTTCGGCCTTCATGTCTTCATAGCCCATCAGTCCGGCCCAACAGATAACAGGCCGGACGCCCGAGGACCCCTTAGTCTAGGACTCCCTCAGTAGCCCCTGAACCTGGCTTCAATGACGAGGAGTCCGACGCGCAGATTGTCTTCGGCATTGCAAGGCGGGTTCCCCCTTTTCCGAACTCCAAGATAGTCTTCGGATGCGATGATTGGACCTGTTACACACCACGCACAACCGCAGAGAGAACTTATATATTTTATACGAGTCCCATCCGCTGACAACTGTTTATGACATTGTATCACGCCTTCCCGGTTATTATTTCCAACCGTTGGCTAGCCCGTCGCCCCACATCTCGGGAAGCGGTTTTATTGGCACGTCTTGTCAATGCAGAGATCGTGCACCCTTATTCACGGGATTTTCAATAATGTAGGTATGGGTAACCCAACCGTCCCCCGGGTACAACTCTTTGAGGATAGGTAAGTTTCAAGACCCAGGAGGGGACGCTCGATATTCTGGGCCTTTATATAGGGACCCAGACTTGTCTTTCTCTTCTGCGCTTGCTTCTTCCTCAACCCCAGCCTCCTCGAGTTCCAGCCCTTGAGTTCCAACCACCACCAGCCCTAATCATGTCCGGGTCCAGCCGTTCAAGCCGGTGGGTGGCCTCTTCCGTCATGGAGGAGGATATTACGAAGCTCCACGTAGCGAGGTACCTGACCCCAGAAATCCTTCATCGGCTTCCTGCTGAGGGGTAGATTATTCCCACCCCCAAGTCCGGCGAGAGGGTAGCATTTGTGTCTCACTTCCTCCATGGGTTAGGGTTCGCGCTTAACCCCTTTGTCCGGGGCTCATGTTCTACTATGGGCTAGATTTCCACGATCTGGCCCCGGACTCTTTTCTTCTTATCTTGGCATTCATCGTCACGTGTGAGGCCTTCCTCCGGACTCCTCCACACTTTGGTTTTTGGCTCAAGATTTTCGATGTGAGACTGCGGGTGATGGAGGAGGAGCAGGCGGAGTGCGGCAGCGTTGTAATAAGCAAGCTCGCCAGCGCGGTTTGGTTTGAAGGATCCTTCGCCGAGTCTTCCGAATTATGGCAGCAGGGGTGGTTTTATGTCAATGAGCCGCGGGGCTCCAAGTGGGTGGCTACTCCTGCATTCCGACCCGGCCCTCCAACTCAGCTTGCTTCATGGATCAACAAGGGATCAGACTGGGGATCCGTTAATGAGGTGCAGACTCTGCAAGGCCGCATCTGAAGCCTTACCGAGAAGGGCATCGATCTTGTGAACATCGTTCAAGTAATGCTGGTCCGCCGGATTCTGCTGTGTCAGCGGTGGCCTCTCCGTATGTGGGAGTTCAACCTAGAAGGGTGGTGGACTCTTCAGCACTTCTTCGACACTATGCACGAAGGAATGTGGAAGTTATATTTCGGGGAGCGAGAGCAATGGCCGGACACCACTGAAGACATTGGCCTCGACTGCAATCATCCGGACACTCCGGTAAGTATTCAATCGTTTTACACCTTTCATCCAAGCATCTCTTGACAAGACACTGAGCAACTCATCCTTATACAGGACTAGATAAAGAAAGTGGTGTTAATCTGGTGTGCGGCGCCCCTTCCCGAAGACCCTGCGTCCTCCCTACTGATGCAGATGTTGACTCCGACACCGTACCTGGCGTCTGCAGAGGGGGGCGAGAGCAGGGAGCCCAGAGGCGATGCCCATCCTGAGGGCGATTTAAGCTCTGTGTTCGGGGAAAGCGAAACCCTTTTGCCCAGGGGCAAAGGTGTGGAGGGAGCACTTCATGGCAAGAAGAGGGCTGCTTTTGGAGGTCAAGAGGGGAAACCTTCCAAGAAAGGGAAAATGCCATCGTCGGGCGGCTTGGGCCGGGCAAGCGATGCCGTCGTAGAGCTTGATGATGAGGACGAACCTCTGGCCAGACTGTAAGTGAAGCAGGGCACTTCAACCATACCTCATTCTTTTCCTTATTACTGAAATAATCCTCCGACATGCATGCATCCTCGCAGGTTAACACCTGGTGTTTCTCAATCGTCCTCCTCCTCGGGAGACCTTCTTCCGGAGATGATGGAGAGTGACACGCCTTCTCCGGCCTCTTCGCCCGAGAAGGCGGATAATCTCGAGGTGTCATCCCAGAGGGCTCCACCCAACCAGCAGGTAGTGCGGGAAACGAGGAAGGAGGTACCCGAAGGTGGTGCCTCTGTCACTCAGGGTTCGGGGATCAAGAATGACGACCCCGAACTGTCCGGTTTACAGCCGAAGACAATGCTGGAGGCGGGTAAGCAAATTCCCCCAAAGGAATGTCGTGCTCTGGCAGCGGTGTCCGAAGACCCAGGAGTGCCGGAGACGTTGACGGACATGCTGCGACGAGCGTCCGTTTCAGAGGAGCACCGTGCCTTAATGGTGACGGTGGTGGAAAAGGTTTTATCCGTGAAGAGCGGGTTGAACGAGGCCTTTACGAGCCTTCTGAGGGGTTTTGAGGTTTGTGATGTAATGTTGCCAATTGAATAATATTGACAGAATGCACCTGTTGTGTATGCAGTAGCCCCTGAGACTCGGGTCGCCTTCCAAAGGAAGCGATCGGAGGATCGAAAAGATATTTTCAGGTGCTAACCTTGGTTTAATTTGGAATGTAGGTTGTCCCCCCTCCCGCCATTGCCCGAAATTCGGAGGTGACCGAACTGTAGCGAAAGCTGGATATTGCGGAGGATGACATTGCTTTGATCAACAGGCGTCTTGACGACTCGCAAGGTATATATTTCGAGTATTCCGTATACCAATGTGTCTGTAATTTAATCCTGACTCTAAAAAGAGTTTGATATGAAATGTGCATGAATGCAGATGGTGCTGTCGCCGTGGAAGCCCTTCGGGCGGAGCTAGCCCAGGCCAAGGAGCAGGCCCGGTTTAGTAATGCGGCTGCTGAAAAGGCATCGGCTGAATTGAAGGCCGAACAAGCCGCGCGGCGTCAAGACCAGGAGACAATGTCCACCATGGCGCGCGAGTTAGAAAATGCTGCTAGCCGCTATAAACTTCTTGAGAAGGAAAATGAAGCCAAAACGGCTGAACTTGACAAGGCCTTACGAGAGGCGAGACAAGCGCAGTCTGAATCCAGAGCAGCCCGTGAGGAGATCCGGCAAGCTGGGGAGATTGTGGCTGGCAAGCCCTTTTTGCTACAGGCTAGGTTCGGCGATCCGAACTATGCTCAGCTTAACCAAGTATGGAGTTCTCCAGACAATTTTTTAGATTTGTCGAAGAGTTCTTCCGACGCGGCGCAGTTTTATCAGGCGCAAGAGGGGTATGCAACGGAGAAGCTTTTTTGGTCACAATTTGGCGCGTCGAAGCGCCCTCTGTTGCTGAATGAACAGATGTCCCAGTGGGCCGAGCTGCATAGGATATCCGGCGCGGCCATGAAGGACGTCATAGTCCGGTTGTGGCCGACTGAACCTGTTCCTAGTAGTTACTTCAGCCTGGTGTAGCGGCTTGCTGACGCGGTGCCGCGTATCGATGCTGTGAAGCGGTCAGCGTGCATTGAAGGTGCACGGATGGCCTTCGCCCGTGTCAAGACATTCTGGGGGAAGATGAAGGCCATCGACGTTGCGACGAGGAGTCCACCCAAAGGCAAGGACCGTCCGGAACCGGAGCGTTATTTTGAAGACGTTCTTGAGGCCGCCCGCTTGATAGAGGGTCAGTGCTCGAAAAACATAATATTCGAGTGATGTGTACAAGGGTTGTAACAGACAACTTTATAGTTAATCTATTTTTATGTTTTGCTCGAGAGCTTGTATTCCTCCTGTGCGGCCGTTTTAATATAAATTGAAAGTTTTCCAGTCATCGACTTCAGCCCCCTCGTAGGAAATACGGGGGTGTTCGGAAAAGCATTGAATCACTCTTTATCCAACGTCTTGGTCCATAAAGGAGGTGATAATGCGGCGAACCAGGCAATCGGACTATAGGGCATTAACACTTTCACTTAGCCATAGGAGTTTTATGGTGGGGCTACGACATAGCCCCTGGTATGTATGCGGCATATCCTAATATTGTGCCTTACATGTTTTGATCTGAAAAAGATCCTTCGTGTAACACGGAGAATCGCTAAAGATTCGAATAAGTCGTCAAGTGGTTGACCAGCTCTCACCGCATCATGACAGTCAGTTTTCGGCTTTCTCTACTGAGGCGCTCATCCGGTCAAAGCCAGGGCACAATCGCAGTAGTTCTCCCTTTACTACCCTAGTCGATAGAGCGGAACGTAGGGTAGCAAGCACAGGAGCCGGGCAACCCAACTATTGACCAAAGACAATGATTCGGAGCTGATGCATATAAGGCCAAACTTGCGACGCCGAAGTATGCTATAGAGCTGTTCGGACTTTTATTGGCGACTCATTTGTTCCCATACCGAGCCCCTGGCAAGTTATGCCAAGGTGCGTCTTGTAACACAGCCGTTACAGCCATACTCATTGTATACAAAGCTTTTAGGATTAGCTCAGATAAAGTTTATTGGGAGTGGAGCAATATGCCAATGATAAATTCGTATAAAAGGAAGAACCACAACACGGCTATTTGACATGCTCGGGGTCGGGAACAGAGGAAAAGGGCATAGTACATGCTCAAAATAACGAGTGTGGTCTACAAAAAGCTATTTTGGACCTCCTGTCGCATGTCTGCGCCGCCCGTCCTCTGGGAGGGGAGTTCTTACCGAAAGTGGCCCCTTAGGTGAGTGTACGGGTCCGAACTCCGATAGAGTCCGACTAGATGCTGTCCTGATGGTCACCTATTTTTAAGAGATAATAAAGAAAAATATGGAAAATAGATGAAGAACGTTACGGGAATGTTTGCAGGGTTGCCCATATTGTGCTTCCGCCGGTGCCCATGGTATCTTGAGCGCATAGTGATGTATGCGTGGTGTGAATCTTGCCGGTATAGCGGGTGGGTGGCGGAAGCCGAACTGCTACTTCCGTTCCGGGAGTGGTCGAACTTCGAAGGGAAACTGTTTCTGGCCCCTGGTGTTCGGCTGGTGAGCCGATCCGTCGTCTTCATCGCCTGGTGGCCTCCTCCCATTGTGTTCGGCGTTAAGCTTGCCTGCCTGCTTAAAGACCCAACAGTTTCTGTTGGTGTGATTAGCTGGCTTGTGAGGGTGGCCGTGAATTTGACAAGGTCGGTCCAATATCCTGTCGAGGGTGGATGGTCCGTCCTGGTTTGCCTTAAATGGCTTCTTCCGTTGACCGGTTTTCGGATTGTGAAATCCGGCGTTGACCGCTGTGTCGCGTAGTCTTTCACTATTGCTACGACTGTTGTGTTTGTTTAGTCGTGGCTTGCCGTTGCCGTCTCGGATTTCGGAAGTGCCCGGGTCGCTGGCGTTGTTGCTTTTACGAGCGAGCCAGTTGTCTTCTCCCGCACAAAAGCGAGTCATTAGAGCGGTAAGGGCTGTCATGGATTTAGGTCCTTCCTGGCCGAGGTGACGTGCTAGCCATTCGTCCGGGACGCTATATTTGAAGGCCGCAAGGGCTTCTGCGTCTGGACAGTCGACAATTTGGTTCTTTTTGACTAAGAACCTAGTCCAGAGTTCCCTGGCTGACTCGCCGCGCTGTTGGACAATGTGTAAGTCATCGGCATCGGATGGCCAGACGTATGTTCCTTGGAAGTTGTCACGAAAGGCGTCTTCCAAATCTTCCCAGCTGCTAATAGAATTTTCCGGCAAACTTTTTAGCCAGTACCGCGCTGGCCCCTTAAGCTTGAGAGGCAGGTATTTAATGGCATGAAGGTCGTCTCCGCGAGCCAGGTGGATATGGAGGAGGTAATCCTCAATCCATGCTGCGGGATCTGTTGTTCCGTCGTATGATGCAATGTTGATGGGTTTAAACCCGTCTGGAAATTCGTGCTCCATTACCTCATTGGTGAAGCAAAGAGGGTGTGCGGCCCCTCTATGTTTGGCCACACTGTGAAGCACCTCCGTTGGATGCCGTTGGCGGCCTCGGGCGTGGTTGGCTCGGTTAAGTCCGACTGATTGACCATCATCACCGGTCGGGGCATATCCCCTTGATCTGTACGTCGATCTTGTCTCTCCTGTTCTGCCCACTAAGTTTTGGCGGATGTCGCGATTGTTTTCCCGAACCGTGTTCTTCTTACGGCCGTATTGGTTAGTATGCTGTTCTGCTTGGGCTGCTGCTTTATCCGGACTGAACTATGGTCGACCTGCTGCATTGTTCAATGGTGGAATGGGCTCCAATGCCTTGTCATCATGTGGAGGGAGCCACCTGTTCTTGGGGTGGCTTTTGTCCGGGCCACTAGGGCCGTATTCTATGGCGGCTAGGACCTCGGTCCATTTATCATTGAGCAGATCTTGGCTTGCTTGAAGCTGCAGCTGTTTTATTCTTAGATTCCTTGCTGTGGCCATTAGCCGGCGTTTAAAGCGCTCCTGCTCGAGAGGTTCCTCCGGCACGATGAATTCTTCGTTGTCGAGGCTCTCCTCCTCCTCGGAGAGGGGAAGATAATTACTATCCTCCGAGTCTCCGTACATGACCTGTTCATCGGGGCTATCTTGCCCGCTTTCCTGGTCCTCCTGTTCGGATCCTGCCTCAATAGGGTCTTCGTTGTCCGGCGTATTATCACCTCCGGTGCTAGTATTGTTTTCTCTTGAGTGGCGTGACTGAGAGTGGCGCGGGGGCGCAGGTGTTCGGGCTGGATACCAGGAGGCTTATCCTCGACTGGATCCTCCTTCTCATCGTCGAGATTGTCGTTGGGTGTGTCTACCATGCACACGTCATACCAGGAAGTGGTCGTCCCGCGTCTAGCGGATAGTAAGCTCTGGCCCTGCCCCTCATCGTCGTCCAGACCGTCGATGTCTTCGGAGTAGAGGCCAGGCGTGTTGGTTGGGTCTTCGACGGTGGCTATGAAGTGGGTGGCGGGTGGGAAGCAAAATTCTCCATCATCCGCCGTAAGGTCGAACCGAACATAGTTCGGCGATGAGCCGTCTGCCAGGGATAGGTTTTTTAGTGAGTTTGGTAGGTCGCCCATGGGCGAGTGTTGGAAGATGTCCGCGGCGCTGAACTTGAAGATCGATAACCGATTGAGTTCGGTATCTACGGGCTCGTAGGGTTCGAACCTCGATATCGGAGACGAGTCCGGGGTTTCGTTGGTGCAGGTATCGTATGAAGAGGGATCTGCGCGTGGCCCCAACGCCACGGACTCGGTGGCCCCCGTGATGGGGTTGAGCCTCCCACCTTCGGACGTCTTGATCTGCTCCGGATCTAAGGCCAGAGTTGTTGCAGGAGCTATCTCCTGGATGCGGCCCGAGGACAGGTTTAAGCCATGTTCAACAGGGTGAAGGGGAGCGGTTGCCGCGGTCTCAAATCCGTCGAAGATCAAGTCCCCATGGATGTCTGCGACATAGTTCAAACTTCCGAATCTGACCTGATGGCCAGGGGCGTAGCTGTCGATCTGCTCCAGGTGGCCGAGCGAGTTGGCCCGCAGTACGAAGTCGCCGAATACGAAGATCTGTCCGGGGAGGAAGGTTTCTCCCTGGACCACGTCATGACTGACGATCGAAGGAGCCATCGAACCTTTCGTCGACGGCACAGCGAAACTCTCAATGAAAGCACCAATGTCGGTGTCAAAACCGGCGGATCTCGGGTAGGGGGTCCTGAACTGTGCGTCTAGGATCGATGGTAACAGGAGACGGGGGACACAAGGTTTACCCAGGTTCGGGCCCTCTCTATGGAGGTAATACCCTACTTCCTGCTTGATTGATCTTGATGAATATGAGTGTTACAAGAGTTGATCTACCACGAGATCGTAATGGCTAAACCCTAGAAGTCTAGCCTATGAGTATAGGGTAATGAATCTGTCCTATCCGGACTATGCCCTCCGGTTTACATAGACACCGGAGAGATCTAGGGTTACATGGAGTCGGTTACATAGGAGGAAATCTTCATAATCGATCGCCTAGCTTGCCTTCTACGCCAAGTAGAGTCCAATCCGGACACGGGTATAGTCTTTGGCCTTCATGTCTTCATAGCCCATCAGTCCGGCCCAACAGATAATAGGCCGGACGCCCGAGGACCCCTTAGTCCAGGACTCCCTCAGGGTGCAAGCCAGTTTTGCACACGCAGAATACTCGGGTTAAACTTGACGAGCCTAGCATACGCAGATATGGCCTCGGAACACTGAGACCGAAAGGTCGAGCGTGAATCATATAGTAGATATGATCAACATAGTGATATTCACCATTGAAAACTACTCCATCTCACGTGATGATCGGACATGTTTAGTTGATATGGATCACATGATCACTTAGATGATTAGAGGGATGTCTATCTAAGTGGGAGTTCTTAAGTAATATGATTAATTGAACTTTAATTTATCATGAACTTAGTCCTGGTAATATTAGCATATCTATGTTGTAGATCAATAGCTCGCGATGTCGCTCCCCGTTTATTTTTGATATGTTCCTAGAGAAAAATAAGTTGAAAGATGTTAGTAGCAATGATGCGGATTGGATCCGTGATCTGAGGATTATCCTCATTGCTGCACAGAAGAATTATGTCCTTGATGCACCACTAGGTGACAGACCTATTGCGGGAGCAGATGCAGACGTGATGAACGTTTTGACAAAAGCTCGGTATGATGACTACTTGATAGTTTAGTGCACCATGCTTTACGTCTTAGAACCAGGACTTCAAAAATGTTTTGAACGCCACGGAGCATATGAGATGTTCCAAGAGTTGAAATTAGCATTTCAGACTCATGCCCATGTAGAAAGGTATGAGACCTTTGACGGTACTTTGCCTACAAGATGGAGGAGAATAGCTCAGCTAGTGAGCATGTGCTCGGAATGTCTGAGGACTACAATTGCTTGAATCAAGTGGGAGTTAATCTTCCAGATAAGATAGTAATTGACAAAGTTCTCTAGTCACTATCTCCAAGTTACTAGAACTTCATGATGAACTATAATATGCAAGGGATGATGAAACTAATTCCCGAGCTCTTCGCGATGTTGAAATCGACGAAGGTGGAAATCAGGAAAGAGCATCAAATGTTGATGGTTTACAAGACCACTAGTTTCAAGAAAAGGGCAAAGGAATAGAAAGGGAACTTCAAGAAAGAATGACAAACAAGTTGTCACTCCCGTGAAGAAACCCAAAGCTAGACTCACGCCTGAAACTGAGTGCTTCTACTGCAAAGGAAATGGTCACTGGAAGTGGAACTGCCCCTAGATACTTGGCGGATAAGAAGGATGGCAAAGTGAACAAAGGTATATTTGATATACATGTTATTGATGTGTACTTTACTAGTGTTTATAGCAACCCCTCGGTATTTGATACTAGTTCAGTTGCTAAGAGTAGTAACTCGAAACGGGAGTTGTGATATGTCTCCAACGTATCTATAATTTCTGAAGTATTCATGCTATTATATTATCCATCTTGGATGTTTAATGGGCTTTACTATGCACTTTTATATTATTTTTGGGACTAACCTATTAACCCAGAGCCCAGTGCCAGTTTCTTTTTTTGTGCCTATTTCAGTGTTTCGCAGAAAAGGAATATCAAACAGAGTCCAAACGGAATGAAACCTTCGGGAGAGTTATTTTTTGGAACAGAAGCAATCCAGGAGACTTGGAGTGCACGTCAGGGAATCAACGAGGAGAGCACGAGGCAGGGGGGCGCGCCCTCCACCCTCGTGGGCCCCTCGTGGCTTCCCTGACTGACTTCTTTCGCCTATATATATCCATATACCCTAAAACCATCGGGGAACAGAATAGATCGGGAGTTCCGCCGCCGCAAGCCTCTGTAGCCACCAAAAACCAATCGGGACCCTGTTCCGGCACCCTGCCGGAGGGGGGGAACCCTCACCGGTGGCCATCTTCATCATCTCGACGCTATCCATGACGAGGAGGGAGTAGTTCACCCTCGGGGCTGAGGGTATGTACCAGTAGCTATGTGTTTGATCTCTCTCTCTCTCTCTCTCTCTCTCTCTCTCTCTCTCTCTCGTGTTCTTGAGGTGATACGATCTTGATGTATCGCGAGCTTTGCTATTATAGTTGGATCTTATGATGTTTCTCCCCCTCTACTCTCTTGTAATGGATTGAGTTTTCCCTTTGAAGTTATCTTATCCGATTGAGTCTTTAAGGATTTGAGAACACTTGATGTATGTCTTGTCGTGCTTATCTGTGGTGACAATGGGATATCACGTGATCCACTTGATGTATGTTTTGGTGATCAACTTGCGGGTTCCGCCCATGAACCTATGCATAGGGGTTGGCACACGTTTTCGTCTTGACTCTCCGGTAGAAACTTTGGGGCACTCTTTGAAGTACTTTGTGTTGGTTGAATAGATGAATATGAGATTGTGTGATGCATATCGTATAATCATGCCCACGGATACTTGAGGTGACATTGGAGTATCTAGGTGACATTAGGGTTTTGGTTGATATGTGTCTTAAGGTGTTATTCTAGTACGAACTCTTGAATAGATCGATCCGAAAGAATAACTTTGAGGTGGTTTCGTACCCTACCATAATCTCTTCGTTTGTTCTCTGCTATTAGTGGCTTTGGAGTGACTCTTTGTTGCATGTTGAGGGATAGTTATGTGATCCAATTATGTTATTATTGTTGAGAGAACTTGCACTAGTGAAAGTATGAACCCTAGGCCTTGTTTCCTAGCATTGCAATACCGTTTGTGCTCACTTTTATCATTAGTTACCTTGCTGTTTTTATATTTTCAGATTACAAAAACACATATCTACCATCCATATTGCACTTGTATCACCATCTCTTCGCCGAACTAGTGCACCTATACAATTTACCATTGTATTGGGTGTGTCGGGGACACAAGAGACTCTTTGTTATTTGGTTGCAGGGTTGTTTGAGAGAGACCATCTTCAACCTACGCCTCCCACGGATTGATAAACCTTAGGTCATCTACTTGAGGGAAATTAGCTACTGTCCTACAAACCTCTGCACTTGGAGGCCCAACAACGTCTACAAGAAGAAGGTTGTGTAGTAGACATCAAGCTCTTTTCTGGCGCCGTTGCCGGGGAGGTGAGTGCTTGAAGGTATATCTTTAGATCTTGCAATCGAATCTTTTTGTTTCATGTTTTATCACTAGTTTAGTCTATAAAAGAAAATTACAAAAAATGGAATTGAGTTTGTCTCATACGCTTCATCTTTTTAATATCTTTCGTAAGTATGATGGGAAGGAAAATTGTGCTCAAGTACTAGAAGAAGAATTACATAGAATGCTTGGCATAAAATATTTGAATGATGAGCATGATTGCAATGTTGTTAGTATGAATTCTTTGAATACCCATGATGCTAATGATATGCAAAGCCACAAGCTTGGGAATTCTATGTTTGATGAAGATGATATGTTTAGTCCCCCAAGTTTTGATGAGCAAATTTATTATGATGAAAGCATGCCACCTATTTATGATGTTTATTGTGATGACACGTATGCTATAAAGAATAAAGATAACCATGAACCTTGTCATCATGATTTTAATTTTCAATTGGATTATGCTTCACATGATAGTTATTTTGTTGAGTTTGCTCCCACTATTCCGAATGAGAAGAATTTTGCTTATGTGGAGAGTAGTAAAATTTATATGCTTGTGAAACATGAGAATAATGCTTTATGTGATGGTTATATTGTTGAATTCATCCATGATGCTACTGAAAATTATTATGAGGGAGGAACATATGCTTGTAGGAATTGCAATAATATCAAGTTTCCTCTCTATGTGCTCAAAGTTTTAAAGTTATGCTTGTTTTTCCTTCCTATGCTAGTTGATTATTGTTCCAATAAGTTGTTTGCTCACAAAATCCCTATGCATAGGAAGTGGGTTAGACTTAAATGTGCTAGTCATATTCTTCATGATGCTCTCTTTATGTTTCAACTCTTATCTTTTATGTGAGCATCATTGAAATCATCATGCCTAGCTAGAAAGGCATTAAAGAAAAGCGCTTGTTGGGAGACAACCCAATATTTACCCCTACTGTTTTTGTGTGTTAACATGATTAATCTACTGTAGTAAGCATGTTTTATAGCTTTTGTTTCAATAAAGTGCCAAGTAGAACCTTTGGGAAGACTTGGGTGGAAGTTAATGTGATCTTGCTGTAAAAAACAGAAACTTTGCGCTCACGAGTTTAGCTGTTATTTTTTACAGAAGAGTGATTTTAAGTTGATTCATTTTTCAGAAGATTAATACACAAATTCCTCAGGTCCACCAATTTATTTCAGAATTTTTGGAGTTCCAGAAGTATACGTTTGATACAGATTACTACAGACTCTTCTGTTTTTGACAGATTCTGTTTTTCGTGTGTTGTTTGCTTATTTTGATGAATCTATGGCTAGTAAAATAGTTTATAAACCATAGATAAGTTGGAATACATTATATTTAACACCAATAAAATAAAGAATGAGTTCATTACAGTACCTTGAAGTGGTTTTTTGTTTTCTTTCGCTAACGGAGCTCACGAGACCTTCTGTTAAGTTTTGTGTTGTGAAGTTTTCAAGTTTTGGGTAAAGATTCGATGGACTATGGAATAAGGAGTGGCAAGAGCCTAATCTTGGGGATTCCCATGGCACCCCAAGGTAATATTCAAGGACAACCAAGAGCCTAAGCTTGGGGATGCCCCGGATGGCATCCCCTCTTTCGTCTTCGTTCATCGGTAACTTTACTTGGAGCTATATTTTTATTCACCAGATGATATGTGTTTTGTTTGGAGCGTCATTTTATTTTGTTAGTATTTGCTTTCTGTTATTTAGAATAATGTTTTGCATCTCTATTTTCAATAAAAATGTCAAGGATAGCCTTTACCATGCTTATTTTGCAAGTATATATGTTGCTGTTTCAAAACAGAAAGTTTACCGCTGTTGCAAAAATTCCCTAGAAAAGTCAGAATGTGATAAAATGTTGAAACCTTTTGCATAATAAGCTATGATAAATTCACTACAGTGGGAATTTTCTTTCATAATTTTTGGAGCTAGGGAAGTATGGATCTTGCTGCATTCTTTACAGACTGTCCTGTTTAGGCAGATTGCTGTTATGTTTGCATTGTTTGCATATGTTTGCTTGTTTAATGATTCTATTTGAGGATAGGACTATTAAATATGCAGAAGCATTTAGTATGCAATGTTGAATAATAATTTTAGTGATTTGTTACATTAGAAAATGATAAGGTTTTTGCATTGGTTTATACTAACTTATCTCACGAGTTCTTGTTGAGTTTGGTGTGGATGAAGCTTTCGAGATTTAGGAAACCGTGATATGAGAGGAATTAAGGAGACACAAAAGCTCAAGCTTGGGGATGCCCAAGGCACCCCCAAGATAATATTTCAAGAAGTCTCAAGCATCTAAGCTTGGGGATGCCCCGGTAGGCATCCCACCTTTCTTCTTCAACAATTATCGGTTAGTATCGTTTGAGCCTAAGTTTTTGCTTCTTCACATGATGAGTACTATCCTTGAAATGTCGTTTTATATTGTTTTGTTTGCTGTTTGAATAATATCCCAAGATCTGAAATTCTTAAATGAGAGAGAGTCCTCACATAGCTACATAATTATTTAACTACTCATTGATCTTCACTTATATCTTTTTGGAGTAGTTTGTCATTTACTCATGTGCTTCACTTATATCCTGTGAGTAAATGGTTGAATGATTTGAATGTCATAAATCTGAAATTATATATGTTTCATATGCTTCCCATGGGGAGTAATGCCTTCACATATAAGAAGTAGAGGTGGTAAATTTTTTTGAAGGTTAGCAAACATTGTATTGGTCACTTGAACAATTCATGAAAGAATATTGAAGGAAGAGAGATTTCACATATAAATATACTATCTTGGACATCTTCTATGATTGTGAGCCCCATTAATTATTTTCAAACCTGAGCAAATTAGTTGAAGTTGGACAAGGAAGACAACATAATGAGTTATGCTTGGGTATATTTGTATAGAAGTTATATTGTTATGGATCCTCTAACATGTGGTGCTTGCTATTTAGAATCCTTTGCTAGCCAAAATATCTGTACTAAGCGGGAATACTGCTTGTGCATCCAAATTCCTTGAACCAAGTTTCTTCCATGAGTGTCCACCATATCTACCTATATGCGGTATTTACCTGCCGTTCCAAGTAAATTTGCATGTGCCAAACTCTAAACCTTCAAATAATAATCTGTTTTGTATGCCCGAATCGCTCATGTAGCGACTAGGGGCTGTCAGTATCTTCCATGCTAGGTGGGTTATTCTCACGATGAGTGGACTCCGCTCATCATTCACGAGAAAATGGCTGGTAACTGGGATGCCCAGTCCTATGATCAAAAGATCAAAAACAAAATCTCAAATAATTTAAACAAAACTCCCCTAGGAATGTTGATAGTTGGACGGCACCCGTTGTTTCGGACAAGCCGTGGAGTGTGAATGTTGGTGGAGGGGGAGTAAAAAACTTTACCTTTCTGCGTGGGAACCGCCTATAATGTATCTAGTATGTAAGATATTGGGAACTCTTGGTCGTTATGTTGACAATGAAAGCATACCTCTCAAAATTATTTTCATCTCTGTTTTTGCTTCGAGCTCTGGCACCTCTGCAAATCCCTGCTTCCCTCTGCGAAGGGCCTATCTTTTACTTTTATGCAAGAGTCAGTAGTATTCCTTCTCATTCCAACCTACTCTTTAGTTGGCAAGCATCATGTGATGGAAAGATCTAAGCATATATGGCCATTCAAATATATTTGAGCATGAATTATTATTGTTGACATTACCCTTGAGGTAAAAGGTTGGGAGGCGAAACATTAAGCCCCTATCTTTCTCTTTGTTCGATGAATACTATTTGTTCTAAAAATATGCTTTGAGTGGTAGCAATCATGGAAGACTAAATGATAGTTGAGTATGTGAAATTTGCTGAATCAAAGCTCTGACATAGACTCTTCCTGAAAATAAGATGAATTGTAATTGTTTGATGACTAATAATACGGTTTGTTAGTTTTCAAGAAAGTTTATGATCTATACTTTAACATGTGAATAGTTTGTTACTTGATCATGCAAAGTTTTATGATATGAGCTACTGTTATGACATATAATGATGCTAGAAAAGGTGATTGAAATTATCATTGATCAAACTTGTGCACCTGCTAGCATTCGCACTTCATAAATTCTTTCTTTTATCATTTACCTACTCGAGGACGAGCAGGAATTAAGCTTGGGGATGCTGATACGTCTCCAACGTATCTATAATTTATGAAGTATTCATGATATTATATTATCCATCTTGGATGTTTACTGGGCTTTACTATGCACTTTTTTTATTATTTTTAGGACTAACCTATTAACCCAGAGCCTAGTGCCAGTTTCTGTTTTTTGCCTATTTCAGTGTTCCGCAGAAAAGGAATATCAAACGGAGTCCAAACGGAATGAAACCTTCGGGAGAGTTATTTTTGGAACGGAAGCAATCAAGGAGACTTGGAGTGCACGTCAGGGAATCAACGAGGAGAGCACGAGGTAGGGGGGCGTGCCTACACCCCATGGGCGCGCCCTCCACCCTCGTGGGCCCCTCGTGGCTTCCCCGACCGACTTCTTTCGCCTATATATATCCATATACCCTAAAACCATCGGGGAACAGAATAGATCGGGAGTTCCGCCGCCACAAGCCTCTGTAGCCACCAAAAACCAATCGGGACCCTGTTCCGGCACCCTGCCGGAGGGGGGGGGGGGAACCCTCATCGGTGGCCATCTTCATCATCCCGGCGCTCTCCATGATGAGGAGGGAGTAGTTCACCCTCGGGGCTGAGGGTATGTACCAGTAGCTATGTGTTTGATCTCTCTCTCTCTCGTGTTCTTGAGGTGGTACGATCTTGATGTATCGCGAGCTTTGCTATTATAGTTGGATCTTATGATGTTTCTCCCCCTCTACTCTCTTGTAATGGATTGAGTTTTCCCTTTGAAGTTATCTTATCCGATCGAGTCTTTAAGGATTTGAGAACACTTGATGTATGTCTTGTCGTGCTTATCTGTGGTGACAATGGGATATCACGTGATCCACTTGATGTATGTTTTGGTGATCAACTCGCGGGTTCCGCCCATGAACCTATGCATAGGGGTTGGCACACGTTTTCGTCTTGACTCTCCGGTAGAAACTTTGGGGCACTCTTTGAAGTACTTTGTGTTGGTTGAATAGATGAATATGAGATTGTGTGATGCATATCGTATAATCATGCCCACGGATACTTGAGGTGACATTGGAGTATCTAGGTGACATTAGGGTTTTGGTTGATATGTGTCTTAAGGTGTTATTCTAGTACGAACTCTTGAATAGATCGATCCGAAAGAATAACTTTGAGGTGGTTTCGTACCCTACCATAATCTCTTCGTTTGTTCTCTGCTATTAGTGGCTTTGGAGTGACTCTTTGTTGCATGTTGAGGGATAGTTATGTGATCCAATTATGTTATTATTGTTGAGAGAACTTGCACTAGTGAAAGTATGAACCCTAGGCCTTGTTTCCTAGCATTGCAATACCGTTTGTGCTCACTTTTATCATTAGTTACCTTGCTGTTTTTATATTTTCAGATTACAAAAACACATATCTACCATCCATATTGCACTTGTATCACCATCTCTTCGCCGAACTAGTGCACCTATACAATTTACCATTGTATTGGGTGTGTCGGGGACACAAGAGACTCTTTGTTATTTGGTTGCAGGGTTGTTTGAGAGAGACCATCTTCAACCTACGCCTCCCATGGATTGATAAACCTTAGGTCATCCACTTGAGGAAAATTTGCTACTGTCCTACAAACCTCTGCACTTGGAGGCCCAACAACGTCTACAAGAAGAAGGTTGTGTAGTAGACATCAAGATCTTTTCTGGCACCGTTGCCAGGGAGGTGAGTGCTTGAAGGTATATCTTTAGATCTTGCAATCGAAGCTTTTTCTTTCTTGTTTTATCACTAGTTTAGTCTATAAAAGAAAATTACAAAAAAATGGAATTGAGTTTGTCTCATACGCTTCATATTTTTAATATCTTTCGTTAGTATGATGGGAAGGAAAAGTGTGCTCAAGTACTAGAAGAAGAATTACATAGAATTCTTGGCATAAAATATTTGAATGATGAGTATGATTGCAATGTTGTTAGTATGAATTCTTTGAATACCCATGATGCTAATGATATGCAAAGCCACAAGCTTGGGGATGCTATGGGGTTGTTTGTTTCCAGGGACTTTTTTGTGTAGGGACTAGAAAAAGTCCCTCTTAGAGACTTTTTTACCAAATGGGAGGGACTTTTTAGGGACTAAACTAGGCATTTGGGACTAAATGAAGAAGACTCTCAAGGAGAGTCTTTTTTGGGACTTTTCCAACAATGCCCCTCCATGCATCCATTGGCCCGCCACCCCATGGTGTTGTTTGATTGTTATTTTTCTATATACTAGGGGCAACATGGTCATTTAATAACCTCTAGGAAGGGACTAGGGACTTTTTAGTCTCTGGAAACAAACAGGGAGGGACTTTTTAGGGACTAGGGACTTTTTAGTTGGGACTAGAAAAAGTCCTAGGACTTATGAACCAAACAGGGCCTATGTTTGATGAAGATGATATGTTTAGTCCCCCAAGTTTTGATGAGCAAATTTATTATGATGAAAGCATGCCTCCTATTTATGATGTTTATTGTGATGACACATATTCTATAATGAATAAAGATAACCATGAAACTTGTCCTCATGATTTTAATTTTCAATTGGATTATGCTTCACATGATAGTTATTTTGTTGAGTTTGCTCCCACTATTCCAAATGAGAAGAATTTTGCTTATGTGGAGAGTAGTAAAATTTATATGCTTGTGCATCATGAGAATAATGCTTTATGTGATGGTTATATTGTTGAATTCATCCATGATGCTACTGAAAATTATTATGAGGGAGGAACATATGCTTGTAGGAATTGCAATAATATCAAGTTTCCTCTCTATGTGCTCAAAGTTTTAAAGTTATGCTTGTTTTGCCTTCCTATGCTAGTTGATTATTGTTCCCATAAGTTGTTTGCTCACAAAATCCCTATGCATAGTAAGTGGGTTAGACTTAAATGTGCTAGTCATATTCTTCATGATGCTCTCTATATGTTTCAACTCTTATCTTTTATGTGAGCATCATTGAAATCATCATCCTAGCTAGAAAGGCATTAAAGGAAAGCGCTTGTTGGGAGACAATACAATATTTACCCCTACTGTTTTTGTGTGTTCACATGATTAATATACTGTAGTAATCATGTTTTATAGCTTTTGTTTCAATAAAGTGCCAAGTAGAACCTTTGGGAAGACTTGGGTGGAAGTTAATGTGATCTTGCTGTAAAAAACAGAAACTTTGCACTCACGAGTTTAGCTGTCATTTTTTACAGAAGAGTGCTTTTAAGTTGATTCTTTTTGCAGAAGATTAATAGACAAATTCCTCAGGTCCACCAATTTATTTCAGAATTTTTGGAGTTACAGAAGTATACGTTTGATACAGATTACTACAGACTCTTCTGTTTTTGACAGATTCTGTTTTTCGTGTGTTGTTTGCTTATTTTGATGAATCTATTGCTAGTAAAATAGTTTATAAACCATAGACAAGTTGGAATACAGTAGATTTAACACCAATACAAATAAAGAATGAGTTCATTACAGTACCTTGAAGTGGTTTTTTGTTTTCTACAAGATGGAGGAGAATAGCTCAGCTAGTGAGCATGTGCTCGGAATGTGTGAGGACTACAATTGCTTGAATCAAGTGGGAGTTAATCTTGCAGATAAGATAGTAATTGACAAAGTTCTCTAGTCACTATCTCCAAGTTACTAGAACTTCATGATGAACTATAATATGCAATGGATGATGAAACTAATTCCCGAGCTCTTCGCGATGTTGAAATCGACGAAGGTAGAAATCAGGAAAGAGCATCAAATGTTGATGGTTTACAAGACCACTAGTTTCAAGAAAAGGGCAAAGGAATAGAAAGAGAACTTCAAGAAAGAATGACAAACAAGTTGTCACTCCCGTGAAGAAACCCAAAGCTAGACTCAAGCCTGAAACTAAGTGCTTCTACTGCAAAGGAAATGGTCACTGGAAGTGGAACTGCCCCTAGATACTTGGCGGATAAGAAGGATGGCAAAGTGAACAAAGGTATATTTGATATACATGTTATTGATGTGTACTTTACTAGTGTTTATAGCAACCGCTCGGTATTTGATACTAGTTCAGTTGCTAAGAGTAGTAACTCGAAACGGGAGTTGCAATATAAACAGAGACTAGTTAAGGGCGAGGTGATGATGTGAATTGGAAATGATTCCAAGGTTGATAAGATCACCATCGCACACTCCCTTTACCTTCGGGATTAGTGTTAAACCTAAAATAAATGTTATTTGGTGTTTGCATTGAGCATAATATGATTGGATCATGTTTATTGCAATACGGTTATTCATTTAAGTCAAAGAATAATTGTTATTCTGTTTACATGAATAAAACCTTTTGAGGTCATACGCCCAAAGTGAATGGTTTATTGAATCTCAATCTTAGTGATACACATATTCATAATAGTGAAGCCAAAAGATGCAAAGTTAATAATGATAGTGCAACTTATATGTGGCACTGCCGTTTAGGTCATATTGGTGTAAAAGCGCATGAAGAAACTCCATGCTGATGGGCTTTTGGAATCACTTGATGCTTGCGAACCATGACTCATGGGCAAGATGACTAAGACTCCATTTTCCGGAACAATGGAGTGAGCAACAGACTTGTTGGAAATAATACATACTGATGTATGCGGTCCGATGAGTGTTGAGGCTCGCGGCGGGTATCGTTATTTTCTGACCTTCACAGATGATTTGAGCACATATGGGTATATCTACTTGATGAAACATAAGTCTGAAACATTTAAAAAGTTCAAATAATTTCAGAATGAAGTAGAGAATCATCGTAACAAGAAAATAAAGTTTCTACGATCTGATCGCAGAGGCAAATATTTGAGTTACGAGTTTGGCCTTCAATTAAAACAATGTGGAATAGTTTCACAAACTGATGCCACCTGGAACATCACAGCATAATGGTGTGTCCAAACATCGTGACCGTACTTTATTAGATATGGTGCGATCTATGATGTCTCTTACCGATTTACCACTATCGTTTTGGGGTTATGCATTAGAGACAACTGCATTCACGTTAAATAGGGCACCATCTAAATCCGTTGAGACGACACCGTATAAACTATGGTTTGGCAAGAAACCTAAGCTGTCGTTTCTTAAAGTTTGAGGTTGCAATGCTTATGTGAAAAAGTTTCAACCTGATAAGCTCAAACCCAAATCGGAGAAGTGCGTCTTCATAGGATACCCAAAAGAAAATGTTGGGTACACCTTCTATCACAGATCCAAAAGCAAGATCTTTGTTGCTAAGAATGAATCCTTTCTAGAGAAGGAGTTTCTCTCGAAAGAAGTGAGTGGGAGGAAAGTAGAACTTGATGAGGTAACTGTACCTGCTCCCTTATTGGAAAGTAGTTCATCGCAGAAATAAGTTCATGTGACTCCTACATCAATTAGTGAGGAAGCTAATGATGATGATCATATAACTTCAGATCAAGTTACTATTGAACCTCGTAGGTCAACCGGAGTAAGATCCGCATCAGAGTGGTACGGTAATCCTGTTCTGGAGGTCATGTTACTTGACCATGACGAACCTACGAACTATGAGGAAGCGATGATGAGCCCAGATTCCGCGAAATGGCTTGAGGCCATGAAATCTGAGATGGGATCCATGTATGAGAACAAAGTATGGACTTTGGTTGACTTGCCCGATGATCGGCAAGCAATAGAGAATAAATGGATCTTCAAGAGGAAGACAGACGCTGATAGTAGTGTTACTATCTACAAAGCTCAAATTGTCACAAAAATGTTTTCGACAAGTTCAAGGTGTTGACTACGATGAGATTTTCTCACTTGTATCGATGCTTAAAAGTCTGTCCGAATCATGTTAGCAATTGCCGCATTTTATGAAATTTGGCAAATGGATGTCAAACATGCATTCCTTAATGGATTTCTTAAAGAAGAGTTGTATGTGATGCAACCAGAAGGTTTTGTCGATCCTAAAGGTGCTAACAAAATATGCAAGCTCCTGCGATCCATCTATGGACTGGTGCAAGCATCTCGAAGTTGGAATATACGCTTTGATAAGTTGATCAAAGCATATAGTTTTATATAGACTTATGGTGAAGCCTGTATTTACAAGAAAGTGAGTGGGAGCACTACATCATTTCTGATAAGTATATGTGAATGACATATTGTTGATCGGAAATAATGTAGAATTTTCTGGAAAGCATAAAGGAGTGTTTGAAAGAAAGACCTCGGTGAAGCTGCTTACATATTGAGCATCAAGATCTATAGAGATAGATCAAGACGCTTGATAAGTTTTTTTCAATGAGTACATACCTTGACAAGTTTTTGAAGTAGTTCAAAATGGAAAAGTCAAAGAAGGAGTTCTTGCCTGCGTTGCAATGTGTGAAGTTGAGTAAGACTCAAAGCACGACCACGACAAAAGATAGAGAGAGAATGAAAGTCATTCCCTATGCCTCAGCCATAGGTTCTATAAAGTATGCCATGCTGTGTACCAGACCTATTGTATACCCTGCCCTGAGTTTGGCAAGGGAGTACAATTTTGATCTAGGAGTAGATCTCTGGACAGCAATCAAAATTATCCTTAGAGGACTAAGGAAATATTTCTCGGTTATGGAGGTGATAAAGAATTCGTCGTAAAGAGTTACGTCGATGCATGCTTTGACACCGATCTGGATGACTCTAAGTCACAATCCGGATACATATTAAAAGTGGGAGCAATTAGCTAAAGTAGCTCCGTGCAGAGCATTGTAGACATAGAAATTTGCAAAATACATACGGATCGGAATTTGGCAGACCCGATGACTAAACTTCTCTCACAAGCAAAACATGATCACACCTTAGTACTCTTTGGGTGTTAATCACATGGCGATGTGAACTAGATTACTGACTCTAGTAAATCCTTTGAGTGTTGGTCACATGACGATGTGAACTATGGGTGTTAATCACATGGTGATGTGAACTATTGGTGTTAAATCACATGGCGATGTGAACTAGATTATTGACTCTAGTGCAAGTGGGAGACTGAAGGAAATATGCCCTAGAGGCAATAATAAAGTTATTATTTATTTCCTTATTTCATGATAAATGTTTATTATTCATGCTAGAATTGTATTAACCGGAAACTTAGTACATGTGTGAATACATAGACAAAACAAAGTGTCCCTAGTATGCCTCTACTTGACTAGCTCGTTTATCAAAGATGGTTATGTTTCCTAAACCATAGACATGTGTTGTCATTTGATGAACGGGATCACATCATTAGGAGAATGATGTGATGGACAAGACCCATTCATTAGCTTAGCATTATGATCGTTACAGTTTCATTGCTACTGCTTTCTTCATGACTTATACATGTTCCTCAGACTATGAGATTATGCAAATCCCGAATACCGAAGGAACACCTTGTGTGCTATCAAATGTCACAACGTAACTGGGTGATTATAAAGATGCTCTACAGGTGTCTCCAATGGTACTTGTTGAGTTGGCATAGATCGAGATTAGGATTTGTCACTCCGATTGTCGGAGAGGTATCTCTTGGCCCTCTCGGTAATGCACATCACTATAAGCCTTGCAAGCAATGTGACTAATGAGTTAGTTGTGGGATGATGCATTACAGAACGAGTAAAGAGACTTATCGGTAACGAGATTGAACTAGGTATAGTGATACCGACGATCGAATCTCGGGCAAGTAACATATCGATGACAAAGGGAACAACGTATATTGTTATGCGGTTCGACCGATAAAGATCTTCGTAGAATATGTAGGAGCCAATATGGGCATCCAGGTTCCGCTATTGGTTATTGACCAGAGAGGTGTCTCGGTCATGTCAACACAGTTCTCGAACCCGTAGGGTCCGCACGCTTAACATTCGTTGACGATATAGTATTATATGAGTTATGTATGTTGGCAACCGACTATTGTTCGGAGTCCCGGATAAGATCACGGACATGACGAGGAACTCCGGAATGGTCCGGAGATAAAGTTTGATATATGGGATAATAGTATTTGGTCTCCGGACGGGTTCCGGAATTCACCGGTAGGGGTTCCGGATGTTTCCCGAAATGTTTGGGTACGAGAACACTTTATTTGGGCCAAAGGGGAAAGCCCACAAAGTTTTTGGAAAGCGCAAAAGGAAGTTTTGCGGAGTCCAGGGGCCAGACACCAGGGTCCCTGGCATCTGGGTCCAGACGCCGGGAACCCTGGCGTCTGGCCCTGGAGTCCAAGAAGGACTCTTGCCTTTCGGGTGAAACCGACTTTGTGGAGGCTTTTACTCCAAGTTTCGACCCCAAGGCTCAACATATAAATAGAGGGGTAGGGCTAGCACCCAAGATACATCAAGAAACACCAAGCCGTGTGCCGGCAACCCCGTCCCCTCTAGTTTATCCTCCGTCATAGTTTTCGTAGTGCTTAGGCGAAGCCCTGCGGAGATTGTTCTTCACCAACACCGTCACCACGCCGTCGTGCTGCCGGAACTCATCTACTACTTCGCCCCTCTTGCTGGATCAAGAAGGCGAGGACGTCATCGAGCTGAACGTGTGCTGAACACGGAGGTGTCGTACATTCGGTACTTGATCGGGACGGATCGTGAAGGTGTACGACTACATCAACCGCGTTGATAAATGCTTCCGCTTTCGGTCTACGAGGGTACGTAGACATACTCTCCCCTCTCGTGGCGATGCATCACCATGATCTTGCATGTGCGTAGGATTTTTTTTGAAATTACTACGTTCCCCAACATTACTTGCCCGAGATTCGATCGTTGGTATCTCAATACCTAGCTCAACCTTGTTACCGGCAAGTCTCTTTACTCGTTCTGTAGTGCATCATCCCGTAACTAACTCATTAGTCACATTGCTTGCAAGGCTTATAGTGATGTGCATTACCGAGAGGGCCCAGAGATACCTCTCCGACAATCGGAGTGACAAATCCTATTCTTGATCTATGCCAACTCAAGAAACACCATCGGAGACACCTGTAGAGCACCTTTATAATCACCCAGATACGTTGTGATGTTTGGTAGCACACAAAGTGTTCCTCCGGTATTCGGGAGTTGCATAATCTCATAGTCATAGGAACATGTATAAGTCATGGAGAAAGCAATAGCAGTAAACTAAATGATCAAGTGCTAAGCTAACGAAATGGGTCAAGTCAATCACATCATTCTCCTAATGATGTGATCCCGTTAATCAAATGACAACTCATGTCTATGGCTAGGAAACTCAACCATCTTTGATCAACGAGCTAGTCAAGTAGAGGCATACTAGTGACACTATGTTTGTCTATGTATTCACACATGTATTATGTTTCCGGTTAATACAATTCTGGCATGAATAATAAACATTTATCATGATATGAGGAAATGAATAATAACTTTATTATTGCCTCTAGGGCATATTTCCTTCACACGGTACCCTCGCCCCAGGAGATTGCCGCTGCCTCACGCCTGATCGGCCGGCAACAAACCTTTTGTTGTGCTCGAACAATTGCAACAAGGGCCAAGTTGCAAATCTGGGCTATGGTGGAGGTTGCTCGGAAGCCGTCGAGAAAAAACAGATCCGACAGCCATGGAGGGTGTGGGCGCGCGCGAAGAGATCAGTCGGGTGCGTCATAGCATTTCCTAAACATCCTTGGCGGATCCCAATTTGAATTCTTCTTTGTCCTTGACGTAGAAAACATCGGAACCACACATATGTTGTTGTTACCGGCCCCACGAAACCTACTTGCCGACCATCAATGACAAATAGAGCAGTCCCGATCTACCGATCGATCAAGTCTGCATTTCTACGCCATTTGTGTGCAAATGTCTGTGTCAGTCAGCGCCTCGCGAATCGCGAGCGAGTGTGTATGCACGAGGCTCGGAAACTTCGGACCCGGACCAACCGGGAAGAAGATAGATAGGAGTAGATGGCATCTCACGAGCGTGATTCGCCGCAGCTGCGCCACGAGCTCTTCTCGGGAAGACGAAGACTCCGGCAGCGAAGTCAAGCGCATAATAGTAGCCGGACACGGACTCCGCAGCTGCAAATCATATACGGCGACTCGGCATTGCGCCGGCTGCACTAGCTGAGCTTGCCACACTCCTCTCTCTCGCTGGCGGCGTAGCTGGCATGGACAATCTGCGCTCCCTTCTCGCGGCTCTCCTCCTCGTGTGCTTTGGCTTCAGCGCCGCCATCCTGGGCGACGGCGATGGCGAGCAGTTCGTCTACTCCGGCTTTGCCGGCGCGAAGGCTTCCCTGGCCTGGACGGTGGTGGATTATGGATGGGCTTAGACCCATATAAGACATTAATCTCTGGTTAATCTTGAGGCCCATGTATGAGATGGCAGGTGGTGGGAAGTTTAGTCCTACCTTACTAGTTGAGGAGAGTTGAGACCCTTTTATAAGGGCTGCTCTACCACATGCCATTGGGAGCTCGGTTAGAGGAGTGGTACACGCGCGTCCCTTCTCCGTCGCGCGCTCCTCACACTGTGCTGCCTCCGGCGACACCATCCCGACGCAATAAGGTTTTTGGGGAGCGTCTCGACGCGACTGCTCCCAACTCCGTCCGCCTCTGCTTCTCCTGCATCGACAACATGGCGGCCGACGCCGCCGCCAAGAAGAAGGCCACGGACGACGCCGAGGCTGCTCCTGCCGCCGCCGCGTTGGCCTGGCCAACCGGAGGGTATGATCTGTTCATCCCTCGTTTACTCGTACATGTACTAGCCGTATATGTGCTGCTCATAGATGGTTCGCCTCTATGTTCTGTATGAGCTAGTATGCTTAGGTATAGCTATGAGATGCGTACATTTCATGCCATGCTTACTGTTTACTCGTGGATTAGTCTAATCGGAAAAATGCTAATATTTCCAACAATCCAAAAACCTTATTTTAGGCTCTTTTCAATTCAAGGCTTTGCTGCTACTCTGAAACCGGAAAAGTTTACCGGGACGCATTTTAAGCGTTGACAGACTAGGACCACCTTGTGGCTCACAGCGATGAACGTGTTCTGGGTTGGTGGTGTGTCCCTCACAGAAACGATTGCTCCTGAACAGGTGAAGGCGTTTAGGGAGGCAACCACAATCTTTTTAGGAGCAGTTCTGAGTCTGATTGGAGACAAGTTGGTTGACGCCTATATTCATGGGGGTTGCAAAAAACTTGTGGGATGCGCTCGAAGTCAAATTCGGCGCAACTGATACTCGCAGTGAGCAGTATGCCATGGAGCAGTTCCATGATTACAGGATGGTTGATAACCGTTCTGTATTGAACCAGGCTCATGAGATACAGTACATTGCTAAGGAGCTGGAGCTCTTGAAGTGTGAGTTACCGGACAAGTTTGTCGCGGGTTGCATTATTGCAAAACTCCCTCCTAGTTGGAGGAACTTTGCTACTTCTCTCAAGCACTTGAGACGTGAATTCTCTGTTGAGGATGTCATCGGTCATCTCAGTGTTGAGCAGAACTCGAGAGCAAAGGACTCACACGTGAAAGGGGCAGAGGGTTCTTCTAGCGCCAATATGGTGCAGAAGAACTTCCACAAGTTCAAGGGAAAGAACTCTGTCAAGCAGAATACTACCTTTAAGAAGAAGGGTAAGAAGAAAGATAAAAAGAGAGATGGCTGCTTTACTTGTGGTTCAAATGAACATTGGGCAAACAAGTGTCCAAACAAGTACAAGAAGCCAGCACAGGACTCCAAGTCTGTGAATGTCACTCTGAGCAACAATGATGCGGCATCTGGGTATGGTAATCTGTTTACCATACTTTCAGTTTGTCAGTCCACCGATTCGTGGGTTGACGCTGGGGCCAATATTCATGCGTGTGCTGATGTGTCTTTGTTTTCTTCTTACCAGGTCGCACGAGATTGTTCCGTCCTGATGGGGAATGGCTCGCATGCTTCTGTTCATGGTGTTGGCACGGTAGATCTGAAGTTTACTTCGGGAAAGATCGTGCAACTGAAGAACGTGCAGCATGTCCCTGCCATCAAGAAGAATCTCGTTAGTGGCTCCCTTCTATGTAAAGAAGGGTTTAAGTTAGTATTTGAGTCCAACAAAGTAGTCGTATCTCGGTATGGACTGTTTGTTGGAAAAGGATATGACTGTGGTGGTTTGTTCCGCCTTTCCCTGGAGGATTTATGTAATAAAGTCATGAACCAAATTCATTCTAATATGAACGAATCTAAGGTTTGACATTCACGTCTTTGTCACATAAATTTCGGTTGTATGACACGGCTAGCTAAGATGGACTTAATACTGAGTTTCACTTTAGCCAAAGGCTCTAAGTGCCATGCATGTGTGCAAGCTAAGCAACCTCGTAAGCCTCACAAGCTTGCGAAGGAGAGACACCTGGCACCATTAGAGCTCATACATTTAGATCTCTATGAGATGAATGGTGTGTTGACTAAAGGTGGAAAGAAATACTTCATGACTCTGATTGATGATTCCACTAGATTCTGCTATGTGTATTTGTTAAATACCAAGGATGTTCTGTACGAGCTAGTATGCTTAGGTATAGCTATGAGATGTGTACATTTCATGCCATGCTTACTGTTTATTCGTGGATTAGTCTAATCGAAAAAATGCTAATATTTCCAACAATCCAAAAACCTTATTTTAGGCTCTTTACGATTCAAGGCTTTGCTGCTACTCTGAAACCGGAAAAGTTTACCGGGACACATTTTAAGCGTTGACAGACTAGGACCACCTTGTGGCTCACAGCGATGAACGTGTTCTGGGTTGGTGGTGTGTCCCTCATAGAAACGATTGCTCCTGAACAGGAGAAGGCGTTTAGGGAGGCAACCATAGTCTTTTTAGGAGCAGTTCTGAGTCTGATTGGAGACAAGTTGGTTGACGCCTATATTCATGGAGTTGCAAAAAACTTGTGGGATGCGCTCGAAGTCAAATTCGGCGCAACTGATGCTGGCAGTGAGCTGTATGCCATGGAGCAGTTCCATGATTACAGGATGGTTGATAACCGTTCTGTATTGAACCAGGCTCATGAGATACAGTACATTGCTAAGGAGCTGGAGCTCTTGAAGTGTGAGTTACCGGACAAGTTTGTCGTGGGTTGCATTATTGCAAAACTCCCTCCTAGTTGGAGGAACTTTGCTACTTCTCTCAAGCACTTGAGACGTGAATTCTCTGTTGAGGATGTCATCGGTCATCTCAGTGTTGAGCAGAACTCGGGAGCAAAGGACTCACACGTGAAAGGGGCAGAGGGTTCTTCTAGCGCCAATATGGTGCAGAAGAACTTCCACAAGTTCAAGGGAAAGAACTCTGTCAAGCAGAATACTACCTTTAAGAAGAAGGGTAAGAAGAAAGACAAAAAGAGAGATGGCTGCTTTACTTGTGGTTCAGATGAACATTGGGCAAACAAGTGTCCAAACAAGTACAAGAAGCCAGCACAGGACTCCAAGTCTGTGAATGTCACTCTGAGCAACAATGATGCGGCATCTGGGTATGGTAATCTGTTTACCATACTTTCAGTTTGTCAGTCCACCGATTGGTGGGTTGACGCTGGGGCCAATATTCATGCGTGTGCTGATGTGTCTTTGTTTTCTTCTTACCAGGTCGCACGAGATTGTTCCGTCCTGATGGGGAATGGCTCGCATGCTTCTGTTCATGGTGTTGGCACGGTAGATCTGAAGTTTACTTCGGGAAAGATCGTGCAACTGAAGGACGTGCAGCATGTCCCTGCCATCAAGAAGAATCTCGTTAGTGGCTCCCTTCTATGTAAAGAAGGGTTTAAGTTAGTATTTGAGTCCAACAAAGTAGTCGTATCTCGGTATGGACTGTTTGTTGGAAAAGGATATGACTGTGGTGGTTTGTTCCGCCTTTCCCTGGAGGATTTATGTAATAAAGTCATGAACCAAATTCATTCTAATATGAACGAATCTAAGGTTTGACATTCACGTCTTTGTCACATAAATTTCGGTTGTATGACACGGCTAGCTAAGATGGACTTAATACTGAGTTTCACTTTAGCCAAAGGCTCTAAGTGCCATGCATGTGTGCAAGCTAAGCAACCTCGTAAGCCTCACAAGCTTGCGAAGGAGAGACACCTGGCACCATTAGAGCTCATACATTTAGATCTCTATGAGATGAATGGTGTGTTGACTAAAGGTGGAAAGAAATACTTCATGACTCTGATTGATGATTCCACTAGATTCTGCTATGTGTATTTGTTAAATACCAAGGATGTTCTGTACGAGCTAGTATGCTTAGGTATAGCTATGAGATGTGTACATTTCATGCCATGCTTACTGTTTATTCGTGGATTAGTCTAATCGAAAAAATGCTAATATTTCCAACAATCCAAAAACCTTATTTTAGGCTCTTTACGATTCAAGGCTTTGCTGCTACTCTGAAACCGGAAAAGTTTACCGGGACACATTTTAAGCGTTGACAGACTAGGACCACCTTGTGGCTCACAGCGATGAACGTGTTCTGGGTTGGTGGTGTGTCCCTCACAGAAACGATTGCTCCTGAACAGGAGAAGGCGTTTAGGGAGGCAACCACAATCTTTTTAGGAGCAGTTCTGAGTCTGATTGGAGACAAGTTGGTTGACGCCTATATTCATGGGGTTGCAAAAAACTTGTGGGATGCGCTCGAAGTCAAATTCGGCGCAACTGATGCTGGCAGTGAGCTGTATGCCATGGAGCAGTTCCATGATTACAGGATGGTTGATAACCGTTCTGTATTGAACCAGGCTCATGAGATACAGTACATTGCTAAGGAGCTGGAGCTCTTGAAGTGTGAGTTACCGGACAAGTTTGTCGCGGGTTGCATTATTGCAAAACTCCCTCCTAGTTGGAGGAACTTTGCTACTTCTCTCAAGCACTTGAGACGTGAATTCTCTGTTGAGGATGTCATCGGTCATCTCAGTGTTGAGCAGAACTCGAGAGCAAAGGACTCACACATGAAAGGGGCAGAGGGTTCTTCTAGCGCCAATATGGTGCAGAAGAACTTCCACAAGTTCAAGGGAAAGAACTCTGTCAAGCAGAATACTACCTTTAAGAAGAAGGGTAAGAAGAAAGACAAAAAGAGAGATGGCTGCTTTACTTGTGGTTCAGATGAACATTGGGCAAACAAGTGTCCAAACAAGTACAAGAAGCCAGCACAGGACTCCAAGTCTGTGAATGTCACTCTAAGGAACAATGATGCGGCATCTGGGTATGGTAATCTGTTTACCATACTTTCGGTTTGTCAGTCCACCGATTGGTGGGTTGACGCTGGGGCCAATATTCATGCGTGTGCTGATGTGTCTTTGTTTTCTTCTTACCAGGTCGCACGAGATTGTTCCGTCCTGATGGGGAATGGCTCGCATGCTTCTGTTCATGGTGTTGGCACGGTAGATCTGAAGTTTACTTCGGGAAAGATCGTGCAACTGAAGAACGTGCAGCATGTCCCCGCCATCAAGAAGAATCTCGTTAGTGGCTCCCTTCTATGTAAAGAAGGGTTTAAGTTAGTATTTGAGTCCAACAAAGTAGTCGTATCTCGGTATGGACTGTTTGTTGGAAAAGGATATGACTGTGGTGGTTTGTTCCGCCTTTCCCTGGAGGATTTATGTAATAAAGTCATGAACCAAATTCATTCTAATGTGAACGAATCTAAGGTTTGACATTCACGTCTTTGTCACATAAATTTCGGTTGTATGACACGGCTAGCTAAGATGGACTTAATACCGAGTTTCACTTTAGCCAAAGGCTCTAAGTGCCATGCGTGTGTGCAAGCTAAGCAACCTCGTAAGCCTCACAAGCTTGCGAAGGAGAGACACCTGGCACCATTAGAGCCCATACATTCAGATCTCTATGAGATGAATGGTGTGTTGACTAAAGGTGGAAAGAAATACTTCATGACTCTGATTGATGATTCCACTAGATTCTGCTATGTGTATTTGTTAAATACCAAGGATGTTCTGTACGAGCTAGTATGCTTAGGTATAGCTATGAGATGTGTACATTTCATGCCATGCTTACTGTTTATTCGTGGATTAGTCTAATCGAAAAAATGCTAATATTTCCAACAATCCAAAAACCTTATTTTAGGCTCTTTACGATTCAAGGCTTTGCTGCTACTCTGAAACCGGAAAAGTTTACCGGGACACATTTTAAGCGTTGACAGACTAGGACCACCTTGTGGCTCACAGCGATGAACGTGTTCTGGGTTGGTGGTGTGTCCCTCACAGAAACGATTGCTCCTGAACAGGAGAAGGCGTTTAGGGAGGCAACCACAATCTTTTTAGGAGCAGTTCTGAGTCTGATTGGAGACAAGTTGGTTGACGCCTATATTCATGGGGTTGCAAAAAACTTGTGGGATGCGCTCGAAGTCAAATTCGGCGCAACTGATGCTGGCAGTGAGCTGTATGCCATGGAGCAGTTCCATGATTACAGGATGGTTGATAACCGTTCTGTATTGAACCAGGCTCATGAGATACAGTACATTGCTAAGGAGCTGGAGCTCTTGAAGTGTGAGTTACCGGACAAGTTTGTCGCGGGTTGCATTATTGCAAAACTCCCTCCTAGTTGGAGGAACTTTGCTACTTCTCTCAAGCACTTGAGACGTGAATTCTCTGTTGAGGATGTCATCGGTCATCTCAGTGTTGAGCAGAACTCGAGAGCAAAGGACTCACACGTGAAAGGGGCAGAGGGTTCTTCTAGCGCCAATATGGTGCAGAAGAACTTCCACAAGTTCAAGGGAAAGAACTCTGTCAAGCAGAATACTACCTTTAAGAAGAAGGGTAAGAAGAAAGACAAAAAGAGAGATGGCTGCTTTACTTGTGGTTCAGATGAACATTGGGCAAACAAGTGTCCAAACAAGTACAAGAAGCCAGCACAGGACTCCAAGTCTGTGAATGTCACTCTGAGCAACAATGATGCGGCATCTGGGTATGGTAATCTGTTTACCATACTTTCAGTTTGTCAGTCCACCGATTGGTGGGTTGACGCTGGGGCCAATATTCATGTGTGTGCTGATGTGTCTTTGTTTTCTTCTTACCAGGTCGCACGAGATTGTTCCGTCCTGATGGGGAATGGCTCGCATGCTTCTGTTCATGGTGTTGGCACGGTAGATCTGAAGTTTACTTCGGGAAAGATCGTGCAACTGAAGAACGTGCAGCATGTCCCCGTCATCAAGAAGAATCTCGTTAGTGGCTCCCTTCTATGTAAAGAAGGGTTTAGGTTAGTATTTGAGTCCAACAAAGTAGTCGTATCTCGGTATGGACTGTTTGTTGGAAAAGGATATGACTGTGGTGGTTTGTTCCGCCTTTCCCTGGAGGATTTATGTAATAAAGTCATGAACCAAATTCATTCTAATGTGAACGAATCTAAGGTTTGACATTCACGTCTTTGTCACATAAATTTCGGTTGTATGACACGGCTAGCTAAGATGGACTTAATACCGAGTTTCACTTTAGCCAAAGGCTCTAAGTGCCATACGTGTGTGCAAGCTAAAAACCCTCGTAAGCCTCACAAGCTTGCGAAGGAGAGACACCTGGCACCATTAGAGCCCATACATTCAGATCTCTATGAGATGAATGGTGTGTTGACTAAAGGTCGAAAGAAATACTTCATGACTCTGATTGATGATTCCACTAGATTCTGCTATGTGTATTTGTTAAATACCAAGGATGTTCTGTACGAGCTAGTATGCTTAGGTATAGCTATGAGATGCGTACATTTCATGCCATGCTTACTGTTTACTCGTGGATTAGTCTAATCGGAAAAATGCTAATATTTCCAACAATCCAAAAACCTTATTTTAGGCTCTTTTCGATTCAAGGCTTTGCTGCTACTCTGAAACCGGAAAAGTTTACCGGGACACATTTTAAGCGTTGACAGACTAGGACCACCTTGTGGCTCACAGCGATGAACGTGTTCTGGGTTGGTGGTGTGTCCCTCACAGAAACGATTGCTCCTGAACAGGAGAAGGCGTTTAGGGAGGCAACCACAATATTTTTAGGAGCAGTTCTGAGTCTGATTGGAGACAAGTTGGTTGACGCCTATATTCATGGGGTTGCAAAAAACTTGTGGGATGCGCTCGAAGTCAAATTCGGCGCAACTGATGCTGGCAGTGAGCTGTATGCCATGGAGCAGTTCCATGATTACAGGATGGTTGATAACCGTTCTGTATTGAACCAGGCTCATGAGATACAGTACATTGCTAAGGAGCTGGAGCTCTTGAAGTGTGAGTTACCGGACAAGTTTGTCGCGGGTTGCATTATTGCAAAACTCCCTCCTAGTTGGAGGAACTTTGCTACTTCTCTCAAGCACTTGAGACGTGAATTCTCTGTTGAGGATGTCATCGGTCATCTCAGTGTTGAGCAGAACTCGAGAGCAAAGGACTCACACGTGAAAGGGGCAGAGGGTTCTTCTAGCGCCAATATGGTGCAGAAGAACTTCCACAAGTTCAAGGGAAAGAACTCTGTCAAGCAGAATACTACCTTTAAGAAGAAGGGTAAGAAGAAAGACAAAAAGAGAGATGGCTGCTTTACTTGTGGTTCAGATGAACATTGGGCAAACAAGTGTCCAAACAAGTACAAGAAGCCAACACAGGACTCCAAGTCTGTGAATGTCACTCTGAGGAACAATGATGCGGCATCTGGGTATGGTAATCTGTTTACCATACTTTCGGTTTGTCAGTCCACCGATTGGTGGGTTGACGCTGGGGCCAATATTCATGTGTGTGCTGATGTGTCTTTGTTTTCTTCTTACCAGGTCGCACAAGATTGTTCCGTCCTGATGGGGAATGGCTCGCATGCTTCTGTTCATGGTGTTGGCACGGTAGATCTGAAGTTTACTTCGGGAAAGATCGTGCAACTGAAGAACGTGCAGCATGTCCCCGCCATCAAGAAGAATCTCGTTAGTGGCTCCCTTCTATGTAAAGAAGGGTTTAAGTTAGTATTTGAGTCCAACAAAGTAGTCGTATCTCGGTATGGACTGTTTGTTGGAAAAGGATATGACTGTGGTGGTTTGTTCCGCCTTTCCCTGGAGGATTTATGTAATAAAGTCATGAACCAAATTCATTCTAATGTGAACGAATCTAAGGTTTGACATTCACGTCTTTGTCACATAAATTTCGGTTGTATGACACGGCTAGCTAAGATGGACTTAATACCGAGTTTCACTTTAGCCAAAGGCTCTAAGTGCCATGCGTGTGTGCAAGCTAAGCAACCTCGTAAGCCTCACAAGCTTGCGAAGGAGAGACACCTGGCACCATTAGAGCCCATACATTCAGATCTCTATGAGATGAATGGTGTGTTGACTAAAGGTGGAAAGAAATACTTCATGACTCTGATTGATGATTCCACTAGATTCTGCTATGTGTATTTGTTAAATACCAAGGATGTTCTGTACGAGCTAGTATGCTTAGGTATAGCTATGAGATGCGTACATTTCATGCCATGCTTACTGTTTATTCGTGGATTAGTCTAATCGGAAAAATGCTAATATTTCCAACAATCCAAAAACCTTATTTTAGGCTCTTTTCGATTCAAGGCTTTGCTGCTACTCTGAAACCGGAAAAGTTTACCGCGACACATTTTAAGCGTTGACAGACTAGGACCAACTTGTGGCTCACAGCGATGAACGTGTTCTGGGTTGGTGGTGTGTCCCTCACAGAAACGATTGCTCCTGAACAGGAGAAGGCGTTTAGGGAGGCAACCACAATCTTTTTTGGAGCAGTTCTGAGTCTGATTGGAGACAAGTTGGTTGACGCCTATATTCATGGGGTTGCAAAAAACTTGTGGGATGCGCTCGAAGTCAAATTCGGCGCAACTGATGCTGGCAGTGAGCTGTATGCCATGGAGCAGTTCCATGATTACAGGATGGTTGATAACCGTTCTGTATTGAACCAGGCTCATGAGATACAGTACATTGCTAAGGAGCTGGAGCTCTTGAAGTGTGAGTTACCGGACAAGTTTGTCGCGGGTTGCATTATTGCAAAACTCCCTCCTAGTTGGAGGAACTTTGCTACTTCTCTCAAGCACTTGAGACGTGAATTCTCTGTTGAGGATGTCATCGGTCATCTCAGTGTTGAGCAGAACTCGAGAGCAAAGGACTCACACGTGAAAGGGGCAGAGGGTTCTTCTAGCACCAATATGGTGCAGAAGAACTTCCACAAGTTCAAGGGAAAGAACTCTGTCAAGCAGAATACTACCTTTAAGAAGAAGGGTAAGAAGAAAGACAAAAAGAGAGATGGCTGCTTTACTTGTGGTTCAGATGAACATTGGGCAAACAAGTGTCCAAACAAGTACAAGAAGCCAGCACAGGACTCCAAGTCTGTGAATGTCACTCTGAGCAACAATGATGCGGCATCTGGGTATGGTAATCTGTTTACCATACTTTCAGTTTGTCAGTCCACCGATTGGTGGGTTGACGCTGGGGCCAATATTCATGTGTGTGCTGATGTGTCTTTGTTTTCTTCTTACCAGGTCGCACGAGATTGTTCCGTCCTGATGGGGAATGGCTCGCATGCTTCTGTTCATGGTGTTGGCACGGTAGATCTGAAGTTTACTTCGGGAAAGATCGTGCAACTGAAGAACGTGCAGCATGTCCCCGTCATCAAGAAGAATCTCGTTAGTGGCTCCCTTCTATGTAAAGAAGGGTTTAGGTTAGTATTTGAGTCCAACAAAGTAGTCGTATCTCGGTATGGACTGTTTGTTGGAAAAGGATATGACTGTGGTGGTTTGTTCCGCCTTTCCCTGGAGGATTTATGTAATAAAGTCATGAACCAAATTCATTCTAATGTGAACGAATCTAAGGTTTGACATTCACGTCTTTGTCACATAAATTTCGGTTGTATGACACGGCTAGCTAAGATGGACTTAATACCGAGTTTCACTTTAGCCAAAGGCTCTAAGTGCCATACGTGTGTGCAAGCTAAGCAACCTCGTAAGCCTCACAAGCTTGCGAAGGAGAGACACCTGGCACCATTAGAGCCCATACATTCAGATCTCTATGAGATGAATGGTGTGTTGACTAAAGGTCGAAAGAAATACTTCATGACTCTGATTGATGATTCCACTAGATTCTGCTATGTGTATTTGTTAAATACCAAGGATGTTCTGTACGAGCTAGTATGCTTAGGTATAGCTATGAGATGCGTACATTTCATGCCATGCTTACTGTTTACTCGTGGATTAGTCTAATCGGAAAAATGCTAATATTTCCAACAATCCAAAAACCTTATTTTAGGCTCTTTTCGATTCAAGGCTTTGCTGCTACTCTGAAACCGGAAAAGTTTACCGGGACACATTTTAAGCGTTGACAGACTAGGACCACCTTGTGGCTCACAGCGATGAACGTGTTCTGGGTTGGTGGTGTGTCCCTCACAGAAACGATTGCTCCTGAACAGGAGAAGGCGTTTAGGGAGGCAACCACAATATTTTTAGGAGCAGTTCTGAGTCTGATTGGAGACAAGTTGGTTGACGCCTATATTCATGGGGTTGCAAAAAACTTGTGGGATGCGCTCGAAGTCAAATTCGGCGCAACTGATGCTGGCAGTGAGCTGTATGCCATGGAGCAGTTCCATGATTACAGGATGGTTGATAACCGTTCTGTATTGAACCAGGCTCATGAGATACAGTACATTGCTAAGGAGCTGGAGCTCTTGAAGTGTGAGTTACCGGACAAGTTTGTCGCGGGTTGCATTATTGCAAAACTCCCTCCTAGTTGGAGGAACTTTGCTACTTCTCTCAAGCACTTGAGACGTGAATTCTCTGTTGAGGATGTCATCGGTCATCTCAGTGTTGAGCAGAACTCGAGAGCAAAGGACTCACACGTGAAAGGGGCAGAGGGTTCTTCTAGCGCCAATATGGTGCAGAAGAACTTCCACAAGTTCAAGGGAAAGAACTCTGTCAAGCAGAATACTACCTTTAAGAAGAAGGGTAAGAAGAAAGACAAAAAGAGAGATGGCTGCTTTACTTGTGGTTCAGATGAACATTGGGCAAACAAGTGTCCAAACAAGTACAAGAAGCCAGCACAGGACTCCAAGTCTGTGAATGTCACTCTGAGCAACAATGATGCGGCATCTGGGTATGGTAATCTGTTTACCATACTTTCAGTTTGTCAGTCCACCGATTGGTGGGTTGACGCTGGGGCCAATATTCATGTGTGTGCTGATGTGTCTTTGTTTTCTTCTTACCAGGTCGCACGAGATTGTTCCGTCCTGATGGGGAATGGCTTGCATGCTTCTGTTCATGGTGTTGGCACGGTAGACCTGAAGTTTACTTCGGGAAAGATCGTGCAACTGAAGAACGTGCAGCATGTCCCCGTCATCAAGAAGAATCTCGTTAGTGGCTCCCTTCTATGTAAAGAAGGGTTTAGGTTAGTATTTGAGTCCAACAAAGTAGTCGTATCTCGGTATGGACTGTTTGTTGGAAAAGGATATGACTGTGGTGGTTTGTTCCGCCTTTCCCTGGAGGATTTATGTAATAAAGTCATGAACCAAATTCATTCTAATGTGAACGAATCTAAGGTTTGACATTCACGTCTTTGTCACATAAATTTCGGTTGTATGACACGGCTAGCTAAGATGGACTTAATACCGAGTTTCACTTTAGCCAAAGGCTCTAAGTGCCATACGTGTGTGCAAGCTAAGCAACCTCGTAAGCCTCACAAGCTTGCGAAGGAGAGACACCTGGCACCATTAGAGCCCATACATTCAGATCTCTATGAGATGAATGGTGTGTTGACTAAAGGTCGAAAGAAATACTTCATGACTCTGATTGATGATTCCACTAGATTCTGCTATGTGTATTTGTTAAATACCAAGGATGAGGCTCTACACTACTTTAAAGTCTACTAGCAAAAATGCCCATGCGTTGCAACGGGAGAAAAAAAACTAAAAGAACAAAACGTGCAAGGCGCGAAAATCAGGCTTGAAGTTCATATACTCTTATGTCAAATGTGTACCAAATCCTCATGCACAACATACAACATTGTCTTCTTGTCTATCGTCGTCATCCCAGTTCACTAATTACATAGTTTACTTGATCCACGGTACAATCTCATTGAAATTTCTGTATTTTTGCTAGCCATTGATCAATAATATGGTCAATTGCAGGAAGCAATGCCTCTGTGGCAATAGATCATCTGCCTCTTTCTCTTGTTCTAATGCTGATGGTGGGACATAGCTATCCGGAAATGCTGGAGGGGAGGGCAGAAGGCAACTGCGAAGAAATATGTCAGGAGTTTGAGTGTAAATAGAAATGGTTGACAAGGCAGTTTGATGAATACATTTCGAGTACAATATAGCAGCAGAACTTTAGAAACATTGTTACTCCCATTCTTGGGACGAAGGAGTGGTCAGGACATCTCATGTGCCCCCATCTTCCTTTTGTGTGACGGCTACCATCATGTACCGAGATAAGTAACAGGAAATGCGTTTTTCTATCTAAAGTAGGAATGTTTTGTTAGAAAAAAGTACACTGCCTCTGTTGCACCTTGCAAAGACACATGAGGATATGATCAATTTGTTTCAACTCCTTCAAGACAGTTATTTCCTAATGTGACATTGATTCAGGAGCTGTCCCATCAGACTATGTTCACTTTGTAAACAACACAAACAAATATTCCATTATGCTAGTACTTTTGTTTGGCAAATCACAGTAAATAAAAAATGTAAAATAAACAGAAGCAATGAAGTACAATAGCAGCAAGCCACCAATTTCGTGCAAGTGATCTTGCATGACCAATGCCAACTATCATTATTACAGATTATTAGAATGCCGAGGTAAGGAGTAGTTTAACCACCAAACTGTACTATGTTCTATTTTGTTCCAAACAGTGTGTCATTTCACATGGACTCAAGCTTATATGTGGTAACTTCGAATCAATAAACAAAACGTGTATCTTTGAACAGTTAAGTAAGCATATAAATTCCAATATCATAGAAAGAGGAGTAAATATAAGATAACTTGTGGGAAAAAAACCATGAAACTATATTCAAATTCATGCTTGAATCCTTAGTCTCAGAAAACCGTAAAATTGCCTGCATATAATTTTCTAACTGCAGACCCATAATTTTGCAAAATTTGACCTACACGTACATCTCAAATCTTCATTCCAATCATAATAAACCTGCCACACACTACTCAGTGCTCATAGCGGTTGGCAAACCATGTTATATAAACCAGTTCCACCACAATTCTTGAAATCATGTTTTGTTGCAGGATTTGTGACATTAATAGGCTATGAAGAATATCATTGCCATTTAATCAAGGCTAGAATCTGAAGCTTGACGGAAGAACATAGCAGAAATGAACTACTTTTGCAGGGTATAGCAGAAATGAACTTGACTAAGTAAATAGATCAACAACTCGTTTGCTGGTAAGTACCCAAATTTTGATATTAACAAAATCTAAACCCCAAGCCCAGTGATACTGACAGCAGAGTAAGAAATCCTTAGGGAGAATGGAAAATTGGCTACTTGAAATGTCATAGTGGAGGTGATGTTTCCCGTTGCCGTGCTCCAGCATCACCAGATCGACGCAACCCCAAATAGAATGCCTCTGTCGGCCGTCCTGCCTCCCCTCCTGAAGAGCATAAATTCCAATAAAGTAACTCAATTTCCGAAAGTTCTCATACATGAGTATCAAAGGTGTATGAATGAAGCTGTTGAGAATGACAACGATGTACTACTCAACTATAACTGCTTCAGTAAACATCAACGTCGCACATAGTTCAGTTTTGTAAGAGGAAAATAACATATTGTCTTGGTGTACAGAATGGAATAAAACTATCCAAAAAGTGTGTGTGAGGAAGGAGATGCAAGGTGAGCACTGATTGCCATGGTTCAATCAATCCAACACACACAAAATGGTGTGGATGTAATTTTCCTCACCATGCGCTTTACGTGACCGGAAAGCTCCAGCACGGGGGATCTGATATGGCTGGAACAAAGAGCCATTGTAGTTCCTCCAGTCGGCAGTCTCACGATGATGGCAACCGCCCGTCTAAATTGAAATTGCCGGCAGAACACATGTGATCCCCTGCTGCATCAAGCATCCACCATTGTGAGATAGATTCCTTAATTAATCTGAAAAGTGTCATACCCCCACTGGCTTTTAAATTGTCTATTTATTTATTTGAAATGCATGGATATTATTTTTAAAAGGCGTGAACACTTTTTAAATCACATGCACTTAAAAAAATGCTTGAATACTTTCAAAATTACGATTGAATTCACTTCCAGGCAGGTTTGATCCACAAAATATCTGGATTCCAGTTGTGAGTAAATAAAAAAAGTTGTCCCGACCACAAGAATAGGTCCAACATCGATGCACTTCTTTTTCACTTTCCTAATAAAAAGCAACAAATAATCGTTATTTCAGTTTAACAATAATAGTAAGCTACGTCAAATGCTCACAGTTTAGAAAAAAAGATCGCATATTTGTCTTATTAAAATAAATGACCCTTCAAAATTAAGTAGTGGCCTAAAAACTGATATATGTTTTATGCTTCTTGAGCTAGTGAGTTGCGAACTTCCATCCGTTGTCTAATTTCTGGGCACATTACAGAGTGACTTTGCTTCAGTTAAAAGCATGTGCTAGTTTGGTTGATGGCCGTTCATTCACGAGTTGGAGGATTTGGTTGGTTGGCCAACATTTGTGAAGAAATAAAAGGACCCACTTTGGTGCAGAAAATCAGACACAAAAGGCGACCAAGGAAAATAAAACATACTCATGCCGTGCACATGGATTAAGTCATAAATTCGAGTAGATCATCAGGGTATGAAACTCGAAGGCAGTAAGTACGCACCTGTAGAGTAACCTGCATATTTACAGAGAGTAACCTGCATCTGTAGGTGACCATTTGCCTCTTGCAGCAGGTGTCCTGGGCCTCTCCAACTCCAAATGCAGCGGTGGCACCAATATACTGAAAAATAGAGGGGCAAATGCAGATATGCTTGCATTATGTGATTCTAAATTGATGAGGAAAAATAGAAGTGTTTTTTAATACGAACCAAATGGTATCAATTGTGCAATGCATAGGATGTTGAAAAAATTCATGTGCACTTGCAATTTTGGATGGAGGCATTATGTTCAAAGTACAGAGCAGAGGGACATTATACAGTGTACAAGTGTTGATACCTCTGAGTGATCAACAACTGCAGCCTGCAGGCATTAACTTCAGATTCCATTGAAGCTTCAGAGGATTGGCCACGTTTGGGGCTCATCTGCAAGACCAACATGGCCTCACCCGCAAAAAAAAAAAAGACCAACATGGCCTCGTCGGAGCTCCGTCCAAGCTTATGGGGCGCAGACACGGGGCGCCATCCCTACCGCACACAACCAGACTCTTCACCCGTGCTCTAGATTGGAAGGATGGATAGGCGAAAGCCCTCAGCCACGGTCAGACACCTGAAGTGGACGAGGTGGAGTGCAGGATGATAAGGGCGAAGCGGCCCGTAGCCATGGTGGGGAACCCAACCAGAAGAGGTGGAGAAGCATCTAGATCGGACGGACGACCAGCGCCCCGCAAGCCTCCACGCGCAGTGCGCCCAAGCCGCCCACGCCCTGCCTATATCCCGTCTGGATCGGGAGAGCCAGGGCCCGGCCCCGGCCTCGCCTTGCCACCTCGACGCCGGCAACTCCCACCGGAAAAAGCTGACCAGAGCCGCCCTGCTTTCCTCCTCTCCCTAGTGGGGAGGCGAATTAGGGTTCTAGATCGGGATGGGGGAGGAGAGGGAGCAGCGGGGTTGGTGGTGGTAGATGGTGCACGCCCAGGCGAGGGGAGGGGTGGAGGTCGACCGGCCGCCTCCGGCTTGAGGCCAGGCAAGGCAAGGCGGACGACGGGGTGGGTTGCCGCCAGTGTAAAGCGCGGCGGCGCGATGGAGGCTTGGAATACGGGAGGAGGCGGGTGACTTTTTTTCAAAGGCGAACCGTTTTTCACTTACGGACGTGACTGCGGGTTTAATCACGAAAACACAAGGGCTTATTTGCAAAAGGCGCGACGACGGTGAGCATGCGGGCAGAAGGGATAGCCGCGACAGATCCGCACGATCCCCTCGACGGGGGAAACAACGCTCCACCCGTTATTCCAGTGCTCCTCCCGATCGATTTATTGCACCATAATTAAAAATGCGAAAAAATTACCTACATGGGATTGGAACCTGCGTCGGGTGGAAAGGACAGGTCCAAGTACAAAGCCCAACAACCATCACGCCAACCTAGTTTGTTGTTCATTAGTTGAAAACGAAATTGTTTTTAACTCTTTCTTACTACTGTCATAAGAAAAAAGAAAGCTATTTTCTGGAAAAATTCCACTTCATCAATGAAAGTTACCGGGGTATATTTCATGATGTCCCTCCCTCCCCCACCCCGGTCCCCAAAGTTATCAGGACCAGGGTATACAAGTTATCAGGTCTGCGAGGCGTGAGTTACCGTGTTATTAACATGAAAGTTACCATGGGTATATTTAATCAACCCCCTCGCCAAAGTTACCAGGACCGGGGTAAATAAGTTATCATGTCTGCAAACGTGTGGGTTACCATGCTATTCACACAAAATGTTACCCCCCACCCTCCTCATGCCAAAGCTATCAGGACTGGGGTACATAAGTCATCAGGTGTGCGATGTGTGAGTTACCATACTATTCACACAAAAAGTTACCGAGGGGATGTTTCGTCAACTCCCCCCCACCCCCACCCCCGTACCAAAGTTATCGGGACTGGGGTCCATAAGTTATCAGGTATACG